>NC_136070.1:561059788-561222288 GCF_964261635.1 Lissotriton helveticus
GGTGAGAGGGGAGGGTGGTGTGTGGGGAGAGCGGTGAGAATGGTGAGAGAGGAGAGAGAGGAGAGATGAGAGAGAAGAGAGAGAGGAGTGTGAGGAGAGTGAGGAGAGAGGAGAGTGAGGAGAGGGGAGAGTGAGGAGAGAGGAGAGTGAGGAGAGAGAGGAGAGGGAACGAAGAGACTCCACTTAAAATGTTGGAACGAAACCCGATATTTACTTACGCATGCCTACAGGGCTGTTCATGTAGGAAGGGATGTACGACGTTACAACGCGTACTTTTACAACGCATGCCGTTACTACGCAACTTTTACAACGCAAGTTGTTACAACGACTTGCGTTGGGGGGCGCTGGATAGTAAATATTTTAATTTACTATTCCAACTCCAGTCCCCGTGGATAGTAGGGAAGGAGTTGGATAGTAAATTAAACTATTTACTATCCTGGAGCGCCCCCCAGCGCAAGTCGTTGTAACGACTTGCATTGTTAAAGTTGCATGGTAACAGTACCGCGTTGTAAAACCTTCATTGTAAAGGTTGTTCCCCTGTAGGAAGTGATGCCTTTTAATAACTAGAAAGAGCGAGTGCTCATATTGTTCCATTTAAGATAACACAGTCATCTTAGGAAAGATGCGTTGACCTCGTCAGTGTTCGAACGCGTGACCGACCAGGAGGTAACAGCGCGTGTCAGCGGCGAGCGTTTACATTACTTATCCACGGAGCATTATACAGATCAGCTTGTTAATCAGTGGACAGATGAACGCACCAGAGGGCAGTGTCAAAGAGGAGAGAAGCCTACGCATGCATCTATACAGCAGCTGCTGTCGGAAACCGTGACAGCTCAACCTTGGCTAACAGAGCCCTACATTTAGGTCTACATTTACATTTGTTATGTCGCAACAAGCATCTATTATACATGAAAATGAATGCGAAATAGAATAGTTCTTGTACCTGCTGCATTTTCACCACGTATATAGAACATAGTGCATGCTCCTTCGGCTATCAGCAGAATTTTTTTCCCATTGTATGTCGCCCTTATTTTGATATTCATTGTAAGGTGCTGGGTACTCGTGCATCGTTTCACCCCAACTATGCGGAGTATGACTCACGAAACAATTCACCCGGTCACAGATTTGACCCCGGCGGTGCGATTTGCCTTTCATCCTTTTAAGGTCAATAAAACAAATTTCTGTATGTAACACTCATCTGTTTAAAAGTGCTAGATGGCGCTCAGGTAGAAATAGGCTTTATAAAATCCACGCAAAAAATTGATAATTGTATGCATTATGCCTTAGCATACGTATTTTAAGCTTCACCCCCAATTGACTTTGTAGCACTGTTTCGGGCATTAATCATCTAATTTGTTTCCCCTTCACACTTTTAAAATGAGAGCGTCTATCTAGTGAGAAGAAAAACAGGAAACGCTGGTGGTTTAAAACGGAATGGACGTACATGCAACTGAATAGGGCTGTAGAAGAACAGGGCTGCCTGGGGGAGAAGCACAGCATGATATTACAAATAAGTTTGACAGTCTATAAGTACGTGCCTACTTAGTGGAGAAGTAATGTAGATTATAAAAACTCTCAAGCTCCCCCTGCTGATCCTGAAAATGCGCACACCGCTGTTGTTAAAAGTCCGACAGGAAACAAGCACTTGGCACCCCTTCCCCTCCCCCTGTAAGCCCTACCCTGTATTGACGAGTTGGCATTAAAACACACCCCTAGAAGTGATGAGCACAGTCCTTTGTTTCCCATTTGGACGTATTCAGCGGGAGCACCTATGAAAAAGTTATAGGCTGAGTAAAGCCATCACAACAACCGGCCTGCGCACGTCTGAAGACCAGGGCATATGTCCTGATAAGCGGCCATTTGGCCACAGTGAAGCAATCGGTTGTGCGTGATAAAGAAATGCTATTTATTTTTTATTTTGTAGGAGTCTTATCAAATTGTATGTGGTTTGTGTTGCACAGTTTGCATGCGGCTTGCGCATGGGCTCTTAGACTTCGTCCAGACACTCATCTCGACATTCCCTGGTAATCTGCTGTTCACTGGGTGGGAGAAAGCAGAGTTCCATGCACGACACCTCGTGTAGGATGTCATGAACTCGGTTGAAGGTGCTTACTTCATGCTGCAAACACTCGGGCAGCAACTCACAGTTAGGTCTGGCTGGACAGGTTTTTATTATTAGCAATGCTTCAGAGATGAAACAGCATGGAGGGCTGTGTGGGTGGGCGAAGAAATCCGGTGCCAAATTAAACGTGCGTGTGGTAATTATGAAAGCGGGCGCGTGCTAAACATAAAGGCAGCGCCCGTGTACGTCAAATCTATGTGCGGCCGCCTTTAAAGTGTCTGCTGTTGCTAATTGCTAGTCATTACAATGTAATTTAAACAAGTCGGGTGGGGGGCGGGGGTGAAGGGGAGTGCGCGAGTTGGAGGGAAGCGCTGGCGAAGCGTCGCGCTTCAAGAGCCTGGTGGGGGGGCGGGATGCGAGCGAGTGTAATAGGTTTCGAGTAATTAAAATTACTCGACCTAAAAAAGAATGTATTAATGACATTACATGAGTACGCAATAAACAAGAGTAGAGGCTGCAGCCATAAGGACGATGAGAAGAATAGTAAAGAGGATACAAAATAAAAATAAAAGTACACTGGGAGGGGGGAGGATGTTGAAAGAGACACGGCCTGGCGGTCGTGAAAGTGAAAGTACGGCCGTGGGCAGCAACAGCAGGGGTGAATAATTAGGGGGGAGGAGAAATGCCTGAGGCCGAGCGCATGCTGGGGGAAGCTTCAGATGCCTGTGGGAGGGAGGCTGATGGCTTTGATATGGACATGCTTTCCGCACGAGTGCACCACACGAACTGTCCGAAATCCGCGATGGTTTCAGACCTTGGTTTGCCCACTATACTCTCGTCTATTATCCCTTGCGAGATTAATAGGCGAGACCTAAAAAGGTGATTAAAATAGCCAGTGGACTATTTGCTGTATAATTCGTTTTTTTCTGGGTTTCAGAATACAGAAGTCAGTTATGAGCCTTTGTGTGTAATTGACAGGTTGAGAGTCATTAGTTTGAGGTTGGAGATGAGCTCTAAGTTCTTTGACGAATTTGCCACACCTTGATAAAGATCTTGCTTTCGATTGGGAAACACTTTTGGAGGATGCCGCCTGGCAAGTACAGGCCCCCTTCATCAAGAAGATTGGTTTCAGCAAGAACCTTCTAGCGGCACCAAGAGAGGGGCAGCAGCACAGGTGATGTAACCATATAACCAGGCTTGATAAAGCAAATGCATAACCTAAATGAATATGCACCACCATTACCTCCATTCTGCCCATATTCCAAAATAAACTGTCTCTAGCAGTAGGTTAAACAGTTTATGCCTTAGACAGCAGAGCTATCCTTCAGGCTACATTAACATTATGGACTCATGCAGTAGAGTTACACCCCAGTTCTTGAGTTTTGGATAGTAGAGCTGTCCCTTGTGCTACATAGATTTTATAGGTTTGCCCCTTAAACTGTATGGCTGTTCCTTAGGTTCCATAGCTGCAGACTCAGACAGAAGAGCTATACCACAGTTTCACCTCATCCCACGAAAAAAGGACTAAAAAACATAACGGAGGAAACCCTACTATAAACAGTTTTTTCTGTTTCTCTGCCCTAGGCGAACAGCAGAAAGGGTTGTAAAAGAGGAATAGAGAGAAAAAATCAACATATTTTTAAATACTGCCCTCACCCACTAATTAAAAGCATGCTTGATCATAGGGTCACTTACAACACCCAGGTGCAGACCAACACACTGGACGGAGTGCTGATTTATTTTGAGAGGTAAAGAAAAAGTAAAAGTGAGGTAAAGGAAGGAAAAGTTTCCCCCATGAGGGATCACTGGTGCAGAAGAAAGTGAGCTAAAACTGCCTAAGGAAGTACCACCTAAATACTTTATTATTGGTCTCCCTTGGCAGGATTAAAAAAATCAAAAGACGGGGTATATAGGAGGAGTTGCCACTCCTTACCCCCCACTGCGTTTACCAACATGTTTCACCCAAATTTAATTGCCCTTCTGAGTCACTGGCCTTCTTCAGGGTAAAGATCCTTGACCCCACCAGGTAGGTCCCTCCCCCTCCGCACAGCACCGCCTGTATGTCCCTGCCCCAGCTGCCGCTGCTGAGGAAGTTCGAGGCCCTCCTCTACCCGCAGGCTACCACCTGTGCCTCATCCCTGTTGGCCAGTGGTAGGCCGTAGGTTCGTTCATCTTCCGCTTCATTGTTTTATTGTATTGCCTGTATTTCATTGTTGTATATGTGACTGCTGTTGTTCTGTCGTCCCCCGCTGCCTGTTCGTGGTCCGTGCCCGTTTCCCTCCCTCTGTTCCCGTCGCTGTCCCTGTGTCTCTCAGCCCGGTTTTTCCTTCTGTACCCCTCGCTGCCCCCATGTCTCGGCCAGGTTTTTCTTTCTGTACCCCTCGCTGCCCCAGTGTCTCTCAGCCCGGTTTTCCCTCCTGTTCCCCTCGCTGCCCCCGTGCCTCTCTGCTAGTTTTTGCCTCTGTTTCTAAGCTGCCCCTGTATTCTTGTGCCCTTTTTGCCTTCTGTGCCACTCGTTTTTTCCCTGTATTTCTGTGCCCTTTTTGCCTTCTGTGCCACTAATTTTTTTCCTGTATTTCTGTGCCCCCTTACCTTCTATGACACTCGTTTTTCCTGTATTTCTGTGCCCTTTTTGCCTTCTGTGCCACTAGTTTTCCCCTGTATTTCTGTGCCCTCTTGCCTTCTGTGACACTTGTTTATTCCCCTGTATTTCTGTGCCCTCTTGCCTCCTGTGATTCTCGTTTTCCCTTGCTGTTTGCACCCTTTTGCCTTCTGTTCCCTTCATCGTCCCTCACCGCCCCTGCTGCTGTGTCCCCTGCGACCCGCCCCCTGACTGCCCATTCGCTGCCCCCGCCCCCCTCCTCCCAGCTGCTCCTCCATCCCACCTCCCCATATATGCCGGGCGCTGCGCGGCTGCGCCGCTGGCGCACCTAAGACAAGCCCGTCTGCGCCCGTCCGTGCCTGGACCGCGCCCAGCACCAGAACCCCTGGCCCCCCGCACCCACCACGACAACCGCCGCCACTACGACGCCACCACTCTGCACGCTCTCAACTCTGGACAGACCCACACCTCCTTCAAGGCCGCCCCGAAATGCACACACGGTCCCTTCACCTGCCGGAACTGCAGCAACACAAGCCTCAGAGCCGATGAACCACCCGCCAAGAAAGACCCCAACTACCTCCGATGCATACTACTGAACACCCGCTCCGTACGCAAACACGCCGTCGAGCTCTGGGACCTGCTCGACACAACATCCCTGGACGTTGCCTGCCTGACAGAGACCTGGTTGAACGACTCCTCCGCACCCTACATCGCCATAGCCATCCCAGACGGCTACAAGATAATCCGCAGAGACCACACCAACGGAGTCGGAGGAGGAATCGCCTTCGTCCACAAGAACACCATCAGGGTCTTGACTCGCACCGACGACACGCTCAGCACCGCTGAACACACGCACTTCCAGATCCACACAGACCCTAACTCCACCCTCAGAGGCACCCTCGTCTACCGACCCCCCCGGACCCCGTCCCCAGTTCAGCGACTCCATCGCCGACTTCATCAGCACGCACGCCCTGACCTCCATGGACTACATCCTCCTCGGAGACATGAACTTTCACCTTGAGAACAACAACGACAACAACTCCACAACCCTGATTGATAACCTCGCCAACCTCGGACTGAAGCAACTCGTCACAATGCCCACCCACTCCGCCGGCCACACGCTCGACCCCGACTTCTCCTCAAGCCCGCACGTCTCCATCAGCCATACCACCGAACTCCTCCGGACCGACCACCGCTGCATCCACTTCGCCTTCCAGAAACCCACCACACACCACCGCACCCAACAGATCCCCAGCCGCTGCTGGAGCAAAATCACTGAAGACCAACTACATGCAAACCTCACTCTCACCCCACCCACCGACCCCTCCAACACCGACGACGCCGTCCACAGCCTCAGACGCTGGATAGAGTACTGCGCCAACATCCTTGCCCCGCTGAAGAAACCCCCCCACAGAGACACCAGCAAGAGGGCCAGCTGGTTCACACCAGAACTCCTTGCCTCCAAGCAAGCCTGCCGGAAACTAGAGAAGGAATGGCACAGTGAACAAACTTCGGACAGCCACGCAACACAGAAGGACGCCATCCGTAACTACCACCGCCTCATCAGGGCGACCAAGAGGACCTCCTTCAAAGACCGCCTCGACAACAACGCACACAATAGCAAGGAGCTTGAGGAAAAGTGTCCTTCTTGTCGGCATTTATTTTGTGTCAGGACTCCATTATTTTTGCATTGCCATTTCGTTTCAAACACCTCTGCATGACCCTCCTGGTCGTTTCTGCTGATGTCTGATGAAACTCTAACTGTCACGACCACCCTGCCCTTCCTGCTCCTTGTGGTTGAGCCAATTTCGAAAAAGGGAACAAAGAATTGGCCTCACCACCCTTGGACTGAACTCCTGCACACACCCACCCTGTTTTGCAAGACTTGGTCACACCACCATCCCAGAACATGTTTCTTTCACATATCCTGCTGTTCAAGATCTGTCTAATGTACGAAACACTCTGAATGTTATAAATGTGTGGGCCGTGTCTGCATCCATGGCTTGGGAACTAAGAAAGTTGGTACTAGTATCTGTGACATCATTAAAACGTTAAACTTTACGTCTCCTCCAAAGTTGGTGGCATCCCCCAACACTTATTTTATATGTGGCACAGCAGCCTACACTTGGCTCCCCCGTAACTAGTCTGGAACCTGCTATCTGGCCTTCCTCCTTCCAGCAACGTATTCTACCCATGGAGATTACCACCTGTTGATGAAGGGCGCTTTGCGCCTCTCACATAGGGGTGTCATATCGGCTGAGGAAACAGTAGGCCAGGAAGCCGGGGACTTCTTCAAGGGTTTCCTCCCATTCTTGGGCCCCATGGCAAACAGTCGGACTATACGAGGACTAACCAGGATCCTTGAGGCCACCATCATAGAAACAGCTGGTGCCCTCTCCAACATCACTGCAGAGCTACAGGCAAACTGCCTTGTAACACTGCAAAATCGTAAGTCCTTGACATCATCCTTGCTGATCGTGGTGGTGTGTGTAAATTAACTGGCTCCAGCTGCTGTGTGTATATTGATATTCCAGATCACGCATCCACAGTATATGATGCCATCCAACATCTGCATCACCTTTCCTCTGAAATTCATCAGGATGAAGGCAACTGGTCCATCACAGGCTGGATCTGGGGCCTCCTTTCCCAATGGGGATGGAGGATCCTCATCTCCCTTGCCTTGGGAGTAGCTGTCCTAGTCTCCTGCTGTTTGTGCATTCAGTGCCTGCCAATGCTCTGTGCAATGTGTGTTCAGGCTCTCAAGCCTCAACCTTCTAACATTCACGACACCAATATGAAGATGATGCTCCAACAAGAAACAGATGATCTCATGAATATCGACGTTTCCTAGAGTATTTGCCACTCAGTGGCAAAAGGAGGGTCTAAGGAAAAGTGTCCTTCTTGTCGGCATTTATTTTGTGTCAGAACTCCATTATTTTTGCATTGCTATTTAGTGTCAAATACCTCTGCACGACTCTCCTCGTCGATTCTGCTGATGAAACTCTAACTGTCACGACGACCCTGCCCTTCCTGCTCCTTGTGGTTGAGCCAATTTCGAAAAAGGGAACAAAGAATTGGCCTCACCACCCTCGGACTGAACTCCTGCACACACCCACCCTGTTTCACAAGACTTGGTCACAACACGTTCCAGAACTTGTTTCTTTCACATATCCTGCTGTTCAAGATCTGTCTGTTCTCTCACGTACATATCCTGTATTGCAAGACCTGTCCGTAATCTTTTGTACCATCTGTTGCAGCAACCGTCCTGCCTGAACAAAGAATTGCGTAACTGCATTCTGACTTGGGGGCGCCAGGCCCCCATCCAAACTAGTTTCTTAAGGTGGGAAATGTGTATATAAGGCCTGTAAGCTGCGGAGTGAAGCAGCAGCCTCCTCTGTCTTGTCTCCGACAAGCTTGGGACTCTGTTCCATAGCCCGGGCTATTCTAATAAAACTTGGTTCCTCCTGCAGGTGAAGGCTCCTGTGTCTCCTTTTTCTATATAAGGAGGGTATGGAAGACTTGGGCGGTTCCCCCGCCGCCGAGTCCCAGTAGGTGGGTATAAACGGTTCTTCAAAGCTCTTCAACATTGTGAAGGAACTCTCCAACCCCAGCTCCAACACCAACGACATCCCAACGTCGCAAGCCCTGTGCGACTCCCTCGCCACCTTCTTCCACCGCAAGATAGCAGACATCCACGACAGCTTCAACACCCAGACAGCCCTAACAGACAGCAACACAACAGACCCTCCAACACCATCGACCATGATCCTCTGCTAGCCTGGGTCAGCGTGAGCGTCGATGACACCATCAAGACCATGAGCACAATCCACTTCGGCTCTCCGTCAGACCCATTCCCGCACCACGTCTTCAACAAAGCAAGCAGCTCCATCGTACCCCACCTGCACAACGTCATCAATCTCTCCCTCGAGACTAGGAACTTCCCAGAGATCTGGAAACACGCCGAGATCAATGCCCTACTCAAAAAACCTACTGCAGACCCAAGAGACCTCAAGAACTTCCGGCCCATCTCTCTGCTCCCCTTCCCGGCCAAGGTCATCGAGAAAATCATCAACAGACAGCTAACCCGATACCTCGAAGAAAACAGAATCCTGGATCCTTCCCAGTCAGGGTTCCGCAGCAGCCACAGCACCGAGACTGCCCTCATCGCTGCCACTGAAGACATCAGGACCCTGCTGGACAACGGTGAGACCGCAGCACTTATCCTCCTAGACCTCTCCGCCGCCTTCAACACCGTCTGCCACCGCACTCTACGCACACTCCTCCACGCCACAGGAATCCGAGACAAGGCTCTGGAATGGACCACCTCCTTCCTCTCCGGCAGAACCCAGAGCGTCCGCCTCCCCCCATTCCGTTCCAAAGCCTCCGAGATCATCTCTGGCGTACCCCAGGGATCCTCCCTCAGCCCGACTCTGTTCAACATTTACGTGGCCCACTAGCACACATCGCCCGACAGCACAACCTCAAAATAATCTCCTACGCCTACGACACTCAACTGATCCTCTCCCTCACCAAGGACCCCATCACCATCAAAGCCAACCTCCACAAAGGAATGAAGGCCATCGCCGACTGAATGAAGATCAGCCGTCTGAAGCTGATCTCGGACAAGACGGAGGTCCTCATCTCCAACCCTTCAGCCTGGGACGACTCCTGGTGGCCCACAGCACTGGGGCAGCCCCAACACCCATCGACCATGCACGCAGCCTGGGAATCATCCTCGACTCAACGCTCTCAATGACTAAGCAAATCAAATCCGTCTCCTCCTGCGTCAACACCCTCCGCATGCTCCGCAAGATCTACAGATGCATCCCGACAGATACATGAAAGACAGTCACCCAGGTCCTCATCAGCAGCAGACTCGACTACAGAAATGCCATCTACGCAGGATCCCCGACCAAGCTCATCAAACGACTACAACGCATTCAAAATGCCTCGGTATGACTGATCCTCGACGTACCACGACACGGCCACATCACCCCCCACTTGAAAAACCTGCACTGGCTCCCCGTTAACAAGAAGATATCCTTCAAGCTCCTCATCCACGCACACAAAACACTCCACAAGACCGGCCCAGCCTACCTTAACAGACTGCTCTCCTTCTACATCCCCAACCGCCAGCTACGCTACGCCGACCTCTCACTCGCCACCGTCCCTCGCAGCCGAAGAACAACTACCGGCGGGAGATCCTTCTCCCACCTCACCGCCAAGACATGGATCACCCTCCCACTGAGCCTACGACAAACTTAAGACCTACTGACCTGCAGGAGGGTACTCAAGACCTGGCTGTTCGATCAGTAGCGGCCCTGGACTAGCTAACCATAAGCACACTGGTGGTTAAAACACAGAAGGCTTCATAGTGAGGCTACCCTTGGAGTATTTTTTCTCGAGTTTCGTAGTGAAAATCTCAGAACCTGGGACCGTCGTGGGGACACCGTCCTATAGTCACACACTGCAGAATAGAATAAATACTAAGATAAACCTTCCCCACGTTACATGATTGTGTATTTTCTACAGAACCTGCAGGGTTTGGCATTGCTTTTGCTGTGTCTGTCACTAGTAATGAAAGCAATAGGTGATAAAAATGTCCCTTATAACAAGGACTCAGCAAGACTCTTTGTTGGCGTGCTTCATGCCTTACTATACTACAGTCTGCCTGGAGCGTCCAGGTTTAGAGACAAGAGCTATTCATCAGGTTACACCAATCTCAAAAGTCTATGTTTGAGGCCATAAAGCTAATCCCAAGCTTACACCAATATTACAGTCTCAGAAAACAGAGCCATCCCTAAACTTAGCCGGATACCGCAAGTTCAGTCATTTTACAACAGAGCTAACCCTCTGGCTACAAAGCTCACTGTTGTAATCTCCTTTTTCTCCTTCCCTTGGTATATTCCTCCCCCCTCCTCCCTCCTTCCCCTTGGAATGTTCCTTGAGAGTTCACTTTGGAATTTTGGGGAGCTTGTCAGTTCGAGGGTGGATGACAGATTAAAGACATACTTTCTTACTTACCTGCCTGAAGACTCTATCTTCTCTACAACACTGGCGACGAACTGGTGAAGGGGGCCATCTCTGTCATCTCCCCTTTCATTGCTCTCTCCTTGCTGCAATTCTTATAATTGATATTTTCGTTCCTGTGAGGCACCTCTTGTGAGTTGGGAAGAAGACTCCTTATCTGCTGCTGGGCCGTGAGAAGGAAGAGTCATCCTCGTACTTAAGATCTTTTCCATTGGAATGATGTGGGAGCTATTGTCGGTGCTATCTACTCGGCGGGGGTCCGTTGAAATTCTGACTCCAGCAGCTTCCTGTTGTGCCAGTGATTTGCCGCTGTGGCGGGACCTTTGGTGTTTGTCCCCGCTTAGCCTCGGTGCCCAGCGGTGTACCATGACCATCACTGTTTCCCGGAGCTGAGAGGATTAACCAGCTGTGTTCGTGCCCCGCTCCGTTCCTGATTAGGTCAGTGGTTGGGAGCGCTGTGTGAGTCCGCCATAGTGCCATAGTGCCAGCATTGGCCATCAGTTCCTGATCTGCGTCTGGTTCCTGTGGAGTGCCCCGCTCCGTTCCTCGGGGTGGTCAGTGCCAGGTTGTTCTGCAGTGCTTCCTAAACCTTTCTGTTCACCTAGTGCTGACGTCCGACTGCCTCTCTTCGGCCGACGGATTTTGCCTGCTGTTCTTTCAGAGGTATTATCTCCCTCGGTCTGCTTCAGAACGCCTACCATCAGTCTCTTCACAGAGTGGCCCGACGGACAACGCTAGCAGTGCCTTCCGGCATCCATTCATCCTTGCTTTGCCTCTGAGCACCGCTCGTCAGTTCCTCACAGGGCACAGCTTGTCAGTCTCCCGGTGTTTCAGTCATCCAGAGCACCGCTCGTCATTTCCCCTCAGAGCGCATTTCGTCAGTTTCCCGGCGCACCAGCTGCTATAGAACGGTCCAATCTTCCTGTTTTCCTGCTCCCTGTCTTCAGTTCTGCCCATACCATGATCGTCTCTTCCAGGGGACAGATACTTCAACCAAGACACATCTTGTGAATCCTTCCTACCCCCCAAGCAAGATTTTTACTTCACCCCGTATTTATCAGTTTCCACGGTGACTCTGCCACTATTTCACGGACTCTATCAGGACACATAGAAAAGTACTGCTCCTCCCTGTTACACTTCCCCAAGGGCGATATTCTTCACAACTTTAGTGATCTCCACATACTTTCCTCCTCAGTCATGCACGGTGTGTGCACCTCTACACGGTGACACGCACACCTTCTTCATAGGATTGCTGGGGAGTATATTTCAGGTTAAATCACAAGCAAGGTTCCTTACATACTTTATTTATTTACAATCTCCTAAGTGAAACTATTGTTATCCAGTATTGGGGTATCTTTCATAGATTCACATGCCTGAATCATTCCCCGTCGTTGAGGCGGGAGTCCCACAGTAAAAATATATACAATAGCAGTGCCTAAAAATTTCTTGTAGTAGGCTGGAAAAGCTCAGAGTCCTAACTAGGCCTCAAAATTTAGCAGCCTATCTACATCATTATGTAAAAAGACCTGAAATAGTAGCCTCAGCCAATCAGCTGTCCTCACCCTCTAGAACCTTCCCAGCCCAGGCAGTTCTCCTCCGATTTTCACCGCACTTCGTGTGTAAGGGAGTCTCCCTGAGTGCCTACTCAGTTTTTTGGCTTTTTTGGCTTTTTTTCTCAGAAAAATGTCTGAAAAGAAGGCTCTTTTCAAGGCTTGTGGCACCTGCTTTAAGAAGAGGGTCCATGTGGATGACCAGCACTCTGACTGCATTTATTGTCTGCACCCTTCACATGTTGTGAAGGACTGTACAATTTGCCGTACCTTCCCTCCAAAAACAATCAGGGATAGGGAGGCAAGGGTTCTTTTGTGGTTGAAATCTTCTTCCACTGATGATGAGGACAAGGCCTCTACCTCCAGCAAGAGAGCCAGATCCAGGGAAAGCTCTTCTCCTGAGAGAAAGAAGAAACTAAAATCCTCTCAGAGAGCCTCAGAACCTTCTCCTCGGACGACTACTGTGAGTACAGCCCAGGCTAAAACTGTTTCTCTGGTGTCTGCTCATACTACTACTTTGACTTCTACTTCTACAACTACTTCTACGGTCACCACTTCAGCTATTACCTCACCTCTGATGTCTATAAAACTTTTGTCATCATCTGTGAAGTCTTCGATGTCGAAAACCAAGTTGCCAACTGTCCCGTCGTCGACGTCTCTGTCGACGACGGCCCCGTCTACCAAAACTTCCGGTCCGTTGACGACAATCCCGTCAACGAAACCATCATCGTCGTCGACGAAGGTCTCTTCGACGAAGACACCAACGACGCTCTCGTCGACGAAGGACGCGTCGACCAAGAAACCATCGACGACCTCGTCGACGAAGGACCCGTCGACGAAGACACCATCGATGGCCTCGTCGACGAAGACACCATTGACGACCCCGTCGACGGCGAAATCATTACTTCCGTCAACGGACAAGCCATCGACGGTTCCGTCGACGGAGAATCCGATTACGATGGCTTCATCGTCATCGACGACAGCAGTGGCATCTGCACATCTGTTGCCCAGTTCTACACCTACGAAAGTCCAATGTACACATTTTCAAATGAAAACGTATCAGCGAGATTATTCCCACATTTCACCACTCTTACCATCCCATATTTTGGAAACATATATGGAGGTAGATTCAGATGACGGTGAAGAGGATGAGGGTCCTTTTGGAGTTGCCCGTCACCCTTCTCAATTAAATATCAAGTATCAGGAAGACGATGAGGATGATGATCATGGCCATTACGAGCATGAGGATATGACAACACCATATCAATCACCCCGTGCAAGACCTCAACAATTGGAGAACACTACTCAATTGCCATCTACATTAATTCAGGATTTACAGGCAATGTTGGCCGACTATCGCCAGAGATTTCCTCCAACTCCGGTTGCACCTGGAGTGCCGGCTACCCCAGTTAACTTGCCAAGGCCTCCGTCACCGCGGACATCATTGTCTCCAAGACAAGATACTGGTCCTGCACCTCAACATGACACGGATACTTCTTCTCATGATGACGATGATGAAAGGGAAGAGGGTGAATTGCCAGATAATACACCTATAGATCCATGGGAGGATTACGTCATTCCTATGCCTTCATCGCCTGCACCCCGCCCTTCAGATTCTCCACCTGAGGATATCGGCGACTTTCATAATATTATGCAACGTGCAGCTAATAGATTTGAATTGACCATCACAGTGGAGCAGTCTGACTGCTTTTTGCATGACTTTAAAGAGGGATATCGCAGAGTTACCAGAGCTATCCCCATTATTGAATATATATGGAAGGAAGGCCTCAACATCATGAAAACGCCTGCTTCCATTCCTGCAGTCCTTCCACGTATAGACAAAAAGTATCGAGCACCATCGGATACTCCATCTTGTTTAATAGGTCACCCTCGACCAGACTCTGTCATATCCCAGGCTGCACAGCAGAAGTCCAAGAATCCTTCTGTTCCCATTTCCACACCACCTGACTAGGAAGGCAGAAGACTTGATGCCATTGGAAAGAAGTTTTCTGCAAATGCAGCAGCCTCCATTAAAGCTGCTAATTCGTTAGCTATCCTGGCCCGTTACGATAGGCAGATGTGGTCTGATCTGTCTGAATACCTTGAATTAATCCCTGAGGATCAGCAACAAGAGGTGCGCAGGATCGTACTGGAGGGAGAAAGGGCAGCTTTGGAAATTATTGATTGCGCCCTTGATATTTCGAACACCAACTTCAGACAATTGGCTGGAGCAGCAGTACTTAGGCGTCAAGGTTGGCTCCGGGCAACCACCTTCAGGCCTGAGGTCCAAACAAAAATCTTGGACATGGCGTATGATGGAGATTCCCTTTTTGGTAAACACATTGATGACGCTTTGCTGGTAATAAAGACAGATACCGAAACAGCTAAATCCCTTGGTACCTTGCAATACAAGAGGGGATCCTTTAGAGGAGCGAGAGGCCGTGGTTACTCCTCCAGGGGGAACTATTCCAACCAACAAAATCGCCAATACCAATCTCAATACAAACAACCGTACTATCAAAGCTCTTACAGACAGCCTGCCTCTGGGTCTTTCTCTCGTCAGGGAGGGAAACGACGCTCAAACAATCAAGGGCGTGATTCCAACAAGCGCCAATGAGCTTTGCCGGACGTCAGTCATTCATTCTCCCCTTCCCGTGGGCGCCAAAATTTCCGCCTTTTACCAACAATGGCGGGAAATACCTTCGGATCAGTGGGTCCTGGATCTTGTCAGGAACGGACACACTCTGGAGTTTTTACAGAAGCCACCAACAATGCCGCCCAGGGGTCCCCCTCCCCCTCGTCTTCACTTACTCTTCAAAGAAGCCTTAAAGATGCTACACAAGAATGCGATAGAACGAGTTCCTCCTTCTCAGAAAGGGAAAGGATTTTATTCTCGCTTCTTCCTCGTAGAGAAAACTTCAGAAGAGTGGCGTCCAATTCTAGATCCGCGCAAACTCAACAAATATCTAAAGAAACAGAGTTTTCGCATGGTAACGTTGACGGACATTCTGAATTGACTCAACAAAGGGGACTTTATGGCTTCTCTGGATCTGCAAGACGCCTACTTCCACGTCCCTATTCACCCAAAACACCGCAAATACCTAAGGTTTCAAGTGGCTGGCGTCCACTTTCAGTTCAAAGTACTTCCATTGGCCTCAAATCGGCCCCCAGAATCTTCACCAAATGTTTAGCCCCAGTGGCAGCAATGTTGAGGTCCCAGGGAATACAAGTCTTCCCATACCTCGACGACTGGCTGTTTAAAGGACCATCGAGACACTCCACAATGGAAGCGGTCAGGAGTTCCCTCTCCCTCTTTTCGAATCTGGGTCTGACTCTCAATTCGAACAAATCTCAGCTTCAACCTCGTCAGGAGTTGACCTTTCTGGTAGCGGTCTTGAACACACGCCAGTGCAAGGCGTTCTTGACTCAGGAGCGGCAGACCAAACTAATGAAACTAGCAAAACAAATATTTGCAAGAAGGTCACTTTCAGTTCGGACATTTGCTTCCCTTCTAGGGATGTGCTCCTCTGCAATCAGCCTCATCCCTATGGCGAGACTCAGAATGAGACCGTTACAGGAGGAGTTACTTCGTCAGTGGAGGCAAGTCGACGGATCGTTCGATGACCGCATCAAAGTCACTACCAAAATGAAGCAAGCCCTTCTTTGGTGGTCGAAGGTGCCCAATTTGTCACCCGGCCTCACCTTTCTACAAGACATTCCAGAGTTCACCCTGACTACGGACGCTTCCATGGAAGGTTGGGGAGGTCACCTTCAGGATCTTCAGATCCAGGGACGATGGCCTCGTCGGTACCGACGGAAACACATCAACAGCCTAGAGCTGAGGGCCATTTTTCTGTCCCTGCAAGCCTTCCTTCCCAGGATTGCGAATTCGTCCGTGCTGGTGCGTACGGACAATACCACCAGCATGTACTATATCAACAAAAAGGGAGGAACAAAATCTCTCACCCTGTCGCTAGAGGCTCAGGAGATGTGGGAATGGGCCATACGACACGGCATATCCCTCAGAGCGGAACATGTCCAAGGAATACAGAACTCTCTAGCCGACAACCTCAGCAGAGCTTTCACGGGCTGTCACGAATGGGAGCTCGAACAACATCAAGTAGAAAGGATCTTTCAAACTTGGGGAACACCAGCGCTGGATTTGTTCGCCACGCAGCAGAACAGCAAATGCCTGTTTTATGCCAGCAGGTTTCCTCAACAGGGGTCAAGGGACAATGCCCTTTTGATGAGATGGTCCGGAATATTTGCGTACGCTTATCCTCCGATTCCGCTCATTCCGAAGGTACTGCAGAAGATGAAGAGGGAACATTGCACTCTCATCCTCATTGCTCCCCGTTGGCCAAGACAGTTTTGGTTTCAGGAGCTCCTTCTGCTCTCTCAGCAGCCTCCACTTCGTCTCAAACTGACAGTGTCAATGTTAACAAGAGAGGGAGGCCAGATCCACCATCCGGATCCTCAATCACTGCACTTGCACGCTTGGCTCCTGACTTCCTAGAGTTCAAAGATCTTAACATCTCCTCAGACTGCAGGGCGATCTTATCACAGGCCCGTGCGCAAAGTACCATCAAGACATATCGTTTTAAGTGGAAACGATTCTGTTCATGGTGTGGAGAAAATAATGTTCATCCACTTCAAGCTCCTCCTGAAGACATCCTTTCATATCTGCGTTCTTTAGCTAATGCTGGACTCGTTTTTTCGTCCATTAAGGTGCATCTGGCGGCGATATCCAGGTTCAGGAAGAGTTCCAACAAACCATCCTTATGCTCATCATCTTTGATCAAACAATTCCTTAGGGGGCTATTCCGAGCTTTTCCACCAGTTCGTCCTCCTCCCCCTGAGTGGGATCTTAATATTGTTCTGTCTCAACTTCTCAAAAGGCCTTTTGAACCTATTCACAAGGCGGTGCTAAAGTTTCTAACTTGGAAAGTGGCTATCTTGCTGGCTCTCACTTCAGCCCGCAGAGTCAGTGAGATACAGGCCTTCACTATTGCACAGCCTTTCTTACAATTCTCTAAAGACTTTGTGACACTTAGAACTAACCCAAGATTCATTCCAAAAGTACAAACTCAATTCCACATCAATCAACCGGTCAAACTCAAAACTTTTTTCCCGGATCCTAAAACTTCAGCGGAGAAGGTTTTACATTCTCTGGATGTGAAACGGTGCCTGAAGTTTTATCTTCAAAAAACAAAGGACATCCGCAAATCCGATCAACTTTTTGTTGCTTATGGTCAAGCCACCTTGGGTCAAGCTGTAACGAAAGCGACTATAGCTAGATGGTTGTCTTCTACGATTATCTTCTGTCATGACAAAGCCAACAAACCTTTAACGAGAAAGGTTAAAGCGCATTCCACCAGAACAATGTCAGCGTCAACGGCCCTTTTCGCTGGAGTGACGCTGGAGAACATTTGCCGAGCTGCTACGTGGAAAAGTGTGCACACTTTTACCAAACATTACTGTCTGCAGTCGGCAGTTCATGATGATACAGCAGTTGGAGAAGCGGTACTGCAGCATCTTCTACACTAAGGTTAGACTTTTTACAGCCTTTTCTTATTCATTTGCCTGTTTTAAGCATATCTTTTCATTATGATGTTTTCGTATTTTCAAATGCTGTCCTATATCTAATGGGCTTCTGAAGGTTTTGATGCATATGTTATGTTAACAAGTTTGTACTCTATTACCTTCCTGGTTGTGTGGGGATGTATATGGTTTATTTTGTCTCCCACCTTCCTCTAACGACAGACATGATGTCACTGCTTGCTACTCTGATTTAGGCATGTGAATCTATGAAAGATACCCCAATACTGGATAAGAAAACAAGTTACTTACCTGTAACTACGGTTATCCAGTATTGGTATCTTTCATAGATTCACATGCACCCACCCTCCTCCCCGGCACGGCAGTTCTGTTTTATGGATACTCATTCTCACTTGTGCTGGGAAAATCTGAGGAGAACTGCCTGGGCTGGGAAGGTTCTAGAGGGTGAGGACAGCTGATTGGCTGAGGCTACTATTTCAGGTCTTTTTACATAATGATGTAGATAGGCTGCTAAGTTTTGAGGCCTAGTTAGGCCTTTGAGCTTTTCCAGCCTACTACAAGAAACTTTTAGGCACTGCTATTGTATATATTTTTACCGTGGGACTCCCGCCTCGACGACGGGGAATGATTCAGGCATGTGAATCTATGAAAGATACCAATACTGGATAACCGTAGTTACAGGTAAGTAACTTGTTTTCTTACTTTAGTTTGCGTCTCTGAGGTTATCTGTGATTACTAGTTCCATTACATGCATAGTTTTTCTGCATCTATTTTAGGAGTATATATTGTATTGTGCTTACTGAGTACTGCGTTTCAAGCTATGTCTTCATGCATGATGGTTGTAAGTGTATTAGAATCAATATAGGGGTTGCTAACGCACACTTTTAGCCTCTCAGTTTCATGTAGCACATTCCAGTTGCTATATATTGAGGTTCCCTTATGTCAACATCCTTTCTGGACAGGATTTGGGTTGGTTAATCCTCCACCGTCTTCCTCCCTGCCATTCATTTTCCCATTCTTGTACTATTTTGCCACCTATTTACTGTCCCTATACACTACGGAGTTGCATTACCCTACTGTGTACTGATGTAAAACATCCTGTTTTCATGCTCCAATTTTTAGGGTGTATTTGATGTATTTTGCTTACTAAGTACCCTTTCAAGCAACGTTTTGCATGCTTCAATTAGTGTGGTTCTGAGAGTTTCTTTACTTACTTTTTGTTGATACTTACATAGGCAAACTTTTAGTAAAAAAAAAAAAAAAGAAAATTCTCCTGGTCCGAGTAGCAGGCCCTATCCGCATTACACAGGTAATATCCCTGCTGCCCTGTCAGTTATTGGTATACTCCCTCTTGCGAGTTTAGCTCAGTTTTCCTCACCACTATGGCCGGACAAGCTATGAGTCAACCTCCTCCTTTCCTAAATGAGATCGGAGAACCAGAAATACACTGGAAGGAATGGATACATTTATTCGCTTCTTACCTCATTGCCATAGGAGGCTAAAGATATTCGGCACTCCGCAAACAACATATATTGCTGCACAACCTAGGTATACAAGGTAGGAACATTTATGACACCTTAACTGAACCTGAGTTAGAGGAGGATGAGGATGATACAGATGAGTTTAAAATTACCCTTTTAAAGTTAGAAGCACATTTTGGTGACTGGGTAAATGTGGTTTTGGAGCGACATAAGTTCTTTACCCGCATCCAAGGCAAACAGGAATCTGTCATTAATTATATTGCGGCACTTAGAGGCCTGACACAACTATGCGACTTTGGTGAACTTACTGACTCACTCATCCGGGACCAACTAGTCAGGTGCACGAACAATAGTCGCATCCAAGAAAAGCTTCTAGCAAAAAACCCCACATTAAAAGGAGCGGTCAATATAGCAGTCTCGGTAGAACACACGGCTAAGTGTATTAAAGAGATGAAGGCTCCTAATGAGCTTGTTGCCAATGTTCAAAATAGCAATGATGTGCAAGGCAACTACAGTGATAATGAAGTGCTCAAGGTCAGATCGGGAGTGGTCAAGGATAACCATCCAGCCAAGGAAAAGGAAAGGTTAAAGTGCTACAGGTGTGGCAGCAACAATCATCTTGCCAATGATGTACGTTGCACTGCTCGCAATGTCACGTGTGTTAAATGTAACAAGAAAGGGCATTTGGGTAGAATGTGTAATAACAGTAAAAACTACCAAGTGAAAGTAGTACACAGTGAAGGCGAGGTGGCCCCTAAGTATGTGTTCCAAGTAAAAACGAAAGTTTGTCAAACTTCTCCAAGTTCTCTAGAACAATACTGTGACCACATGTCCATTGAATATCCAAAGTGTACCATCCTTGTGAATAATAAGCCCATTGAAGTGTTTTCTGATTCGTGTGCCCCATTCACCTTATGTAATATGGATGTCATAAATGAGATATTTGATACCTCTAGTCTCAACATTATGGAACCTGATATTTCTGCTGTAGGCTATGCTGAAGAGAACATCCGGTTAGTGGGGATGATTATAGCGGGTATACAATTCAAAGGGAGAACCACGTTGGGAAAAGTGTACATGGTAAGCAAGGGTGCCAATCTATTGGGCTGGCACCATCAAAGAGAGTTGGGGATTATGCTCGACCCAAATAACAAAGAGCAGGTCCAATTAGCTGAGTGGGGGGAGGTAACGGAGGAGCTAACCAGCAGAAATGTATCAAATCTATCTGAAGAGTTTCCCGGAAGAGGAATGCCAAGTAGACAGTAATGCCTGCGGTGTACTTCCCACGGACATGAACATAATTAAGAACCAAAGTTCTGGTTCTGGATCTGATGGTGTTAATATGGGGCCTGGAGAGGAAATCAATGCCCTGGGGGGAAATCCTACAGCTATTCCTAAAACACCTTGGACTAAGTTGAGATTAGAAATAATCGCCCCATGGAACATTTAGGAGTTCTGAAGAGATTTCTGATCATACTTGTGGACTACACTTCTCATTGGATCAGATACAAGTTTGTTCCAGGGGTTTCGACCAAGTCCCTCATCGATTTCTTAAGAGATTCTTTTGCATGTGAAGGTGTGCCAGATTGCATAATCACCAAAAAGAGTATTACGTTCTCTTCTAGTGTGATGTTGGCATTCCTAAACGATCTGGGCATCAAGCATGAGGAATCCACTTTGCAAGGTCAAGGGAACAGTGACCTCATGAGTAAATCTGTAATCCTGATAAGAAATCTCACGCAACTAGTTTTTGCCAATAATATGGATGTGGACAAAACGGTAAGAGAAGGCATTTGGGCATATCACACCTCTTCCGATTTGGTAACAGGAGTAACCCCTTTTGCTTCCATCAGGGGAAGAGATCCGATTGCCAAATTGAGTATCTAGCCTTTCTCATGGATGTAACCTACAGTATTTTTTTCCTTCTCTTTTTATCCTCCTGAGCAGCAATGTGTTCAACCCTTTTATCATCCACCTGTTCCATGGTATCCTTCTCTTGCGAAGGGAGATATGTTGTAATCTTATGTGACCTATAGTATTTTATCCTCCTTAGCATAAATGCGTTCACCCCTTTTAGCATCCTCCTGGTTCCATTGTTTCCTCCTCCTGGGAGATGTGTTGTAATCTCCTTTTTCTCCTTCCCTTGGTATATTCCTCCCCCTCCTCCCTCCTTCCCCTTGGAATGTTCCTTGAGAGTTCACTTTAGAATTTTGGGGAGCTTGTCAGTTCGGAGAGTGGATGACAGATTAAAGACATACTTTCTTACTTACTTGCCTGAAGACTCTATCTTCTTTACAACACTCACGCAGTCTCAGTCCTCAGACATCAAAGCTATCCCAGGTTACACAAATCTTAAAAGGCTCAGGCCTGAGTCAGCCCAAATGTACCATAGGTAACAAAGCTCTTACATGTCCAAGTATCAGAATTATCTCTCAGGGCTCTCCAATGTTCAGACACCAGACTGCAAAACTGTCCATTAGTGCAAAGAGATACCACCAACTCAGATTTCGAAGAGCAGAGTCATCCACCTCCTGCATCCTTAATCCCAGGGACAGAGCTATCCTAGGCTCATTCATCAGGCAACAATTATCCCGGAGGTTACATCACCTGAAGGCGAAAGACTAAGTCAGAAGAGGTACTTCTATGCCGCATTTCATCAAAAATGGGAATCGTGACTACTGGATGGCAGCAGCTGGGCCGAGTACGGTGGGTTTCCTGTCTCTGGCAGCATTGTCCTTATGATGGTTTCTTGGAGTATCTCTCGTTCGTGGCAGCAGCTGACAGGTTTCTTCTGTGTCTTAATGTTTACTGCGTTACCTTGGATGCAGCTTTCTTTCCCTCTAGTTTCTGGGCAGTTTCTCAGCTGTATTTCGTGAATGGCAGATCATCTTGACTCACAGTAGACAGCAGTTTTCTTTGCAGTAGACATTGTTTCTTGTTGATTTTTATTTAGTTTTTTCCAGGTTTCTCACTTCACTTAAGTTGTCAGTAAGTTTTCTTGTTACTTGCTGCGGTGGCATACACTTTGGTCCTTAGTGCGAGGTGTTGCTTGTGCTTGGCAGTGTTAGTGCTCAGGTCTTCTTCCCTGACATGCTTCTCTGGTCTGCCTCTCGGGTCTGGCCAGCCAAGATCGTTGCTAAAATGTTGTAAAGATGTTCAGGTAGGCACCAGGACACTTCTTAGTAGTTTCAGGATAGGTTTATTAAGTTACAGCAGAGCAACACACCTCGCCAGCTGACCAGACCTTCAACTGACAAGTGTGGAACATTCAAGTACAAACAACAGTACGAAATCCTGAGGTCTATAATAATAGTTA
Source organism: Lissotriton helveticus (assembly GCF_964261635.1). Classification (NCBI taxonomy): domain Eukaryota; kingdom Metazoa; phylum Chordata; class Amphibia; order Caudata; family Salamandridae; genus Lissotriton; species Lissotriton helveticus. The sequence goes on from NC_136070.1 coordinate 561,082,389, forward strand.
AATGGTGTGGAGAACCACTACTGGCTGGTTTACATAATAAAACAATGAAATGTGAAACAGAACCAGTAACTACGCCCAACAGAACTAACTGAAGGCATATCATTTTAAGGACGAAATTCCTCACTCACCATAGGTGACATGCTTCATCATTTGGTATTCTTCTCCCAGAGGAAAAACCTAGTTCCTCTGGGGGCTACAACCCCCTCTCTGAGAGGGAGGAGCTAAGGGATGTTTTTGTATGTATGATAGGATATCCTAAATCCACAAATGAAGAGCTAAAAGTGTGAGTGAGGACGCAGCGCAAAAAGAAATCTAAACTGGGAGGAAGGTGGAGTTTAAACTAGCTCAAGGGTGCCAAACCAGACCTTTATTAAGAACCGCAATAGTGAAGTGAGACAAATCGGTCAACATGTTTCAGCCATATAGCCTACAGGTAGACTAGGCTTTCATCAGGACCTACGGTGCTGCTGCTAAAGTGATTATGAGTGATACAACACGAAAGGATACAGGGACAAGAATTTTCTTAGTGTGCCTGCTTCATAAGAAACATTACCTACAATAAAAAAAAAGAGACCAAAATCAGTTCAATGATCATTGGCATGACAAAGAATACTGGCTCTGTGTCACATGAAAAGAGAACAAATAGTAATGGTTCTCCACACCATTTAACTACTATTATAGACCTCAGGATTTCGTACTGTTGTTTGTTCTAATTTTGGGGAATAAATCCTGTGTGGTCTCTAAACTTTCCCTAGGACCCTCCAGCTTTGAACCGTATTTTGTTAGAGGAACATTCAAGTACAACATAGAATGTAGACAGGTATTCTGGGAGGCTAGTAGGTAGGAGCATAGAGGAAAGTGTGATGACGGCAGGTGGCCATGTTGGGAGGAGAACTAGTTTACCACAGTACCCTCAAGTTTACACCATGAACAGAGGCTCAGGCCTCAAACAGCAGCTGAGATTCATTTTACACACATCGTGGAGGTTTAAAATGGTGATCGACTATTAGGGCCAAGCAGATCTTGTATGTTGAGCATTCAGACAGCAGGAATTCATAGATATATTACAATGATAAATCCTCAGAAAGAAGAGATAGAATTTAGGTTATGTAGATCATAAAATGCTCTCAGGATTCGTGTGGCTTAGAGGCTTGGGGATTAAACTGCAAAGCTACCCATCAGCCCTTTGTTCTGTTTTTTCTAAATGTGTACATTTTTGTGACAAATAATTTTTGAATACTAATGATTTTATGATTAATATATAATTGTAACCAATTAATTATTAATGATTCACTTGAATAAATGTGTATTAGGTATTTAGAAGTGCAGTTTAGTTTTGCCATATTTTTGCAGAGATATCATATTGTGATAGATGCTGTTTTGGTATTCTGTTCATCTTGCTCCTGCTCATCCCCCCTACCAATCAATGTCGCCCTGTGTGTCTTCACTCTCCTCTGTCTTCGCAGAGCACAGGATACTGTGACATAATTAGTTATTTTCCATAGAAGGCATGTATTGTATGTGAGAAGTTTGCCTGGTATATGATGTTCACCATTCTAGTGAGCACCTTGCACCAGTCCAAACAACCCTTATGGTGATGGTTGTAAAGTCAACCTTATAGACCAGCTATCCTAGTGGTAGCATGGACAAAGCAGTCTTAGGCTAAACTCAAGAGGGCATGTGAAGCCAGCTGTTTTACCATATGCAATCCCTTTAATACCAAGTGAAAGGACACCACACAGGTTGTATTATCAAAATACATATGTATTTATTTCTAACACAATCCTCTGAACTCTTTATGAGGTCAGAGGCACCAGCACAATACAAGATACTTAATTAAAATACAATAAGTTGCACAAAATACAGTAATGCCCTAGGGGCACTTCGAACCGTATACTAAAATAGTGGTATAAGAACCACGTCACAAACAAAGGAAAGGCCTAGGGCCTGGAGAATCGCTGGGGCTACACTGTACTACCAATCGATGGAGAGCAGGAGGCCCACAGGATGCGCGTGCAGTGTCTTTACACGCACGCAAGTTACCATGGAGTTAGAATGGGAACGAAAGAATTGGAAACTAGTTCTTTTAGGACACTTCCGGATGGACTAGGGAAAAGCTACTTGCAACTAGGACACTAGGATAGTCAACACCCACAGGAGTACCGAAATACTCGCGTTACCTCACCCACAGGAAGCGGGTGCATAGGTGTCAAAGTGTGTCGGGTTTCGTCGCTGATTCCTATGGAGCCTTGGAGAAAGATGCTGCAGGCGACCAGGAGAGAAGTGTCCGGGTGGATCCAAGGGCGGATAGAGGATGAAGAGTACCTGAAAGCAGAGGGGACAGAGTCTGGGTCACTAGCCAGTGACCAGGATGGACCCAGGAAGGAACCAGGCGATGTCGCGAAGCAATCAGGTGATGTTGTGAAGCTTGTCTCTGCAGCCACGTGGACCAGGAGGTGTCGACGACGACCAGGCGCTGGATACGGACTGTTCCACAAAGGATCTCGCTGTCAGCGGTGTCGGCTTCCGGATTGGAGTCAACAAGCCTTGGCAAAGGCAACCCACGCAGAAAAGGAAGATGGCTTCTTAATCAGACCAGCAAGGTCTGATGGGCTGCTCCTTTTCAGGGGAGCAAGGGCCAGTCTGGAGCAACCAGACCAGCATTGGAAATTCAAAGATTCATTGTCACAGAGGCCACTAGCCAACAGGCAAGTGACCGGACAGATGCGTCAAGCAGGGAAATGCAGAAGGGCCCCACGCAAAACTTGTGGAGTGTGGAGGGCTGATCTTTGGTGCAGTTGGTGCTCGGGGCTGAGGCTTCTCAATCGCCAATGCACAACTTCGAGGGTGCCTCAGAAGCTGCACGGAAAGCAATTTGCTGGCTTTCCAAGATGGCCGGTCCCATGTTTATCGTCGCCTCCACGGGTCTCAGCTCTGCTGTGACTGTGGATCGGGCTGTTGGATGTCTGGAAGTCTGGGTCTTGTCAGGCTCTGTGCTTGGGCTCCGGCAGGAGCATCGACAAAGCAAACCATTGATCGCTTGATGGTGCCTGCTTGTGCAGGGTGGTCACTCCTTGACCACAAGGGAGATTCTTCCGTCTTCTACGTCGAGTAGGATGTCGAAGGTCCAGAGTTTCGTATCAGAGTTTCAGTCAGGATAAATCTAAAGTCTTGGGACTCAGCTCCTACCTATATACCAAATCTAGGGGCTGGATTACCTGCTAGGTCCCTTCTATGGGTGGGACCCAGGAAGGGGGTGGTTACACCCCTTTCCCTTTGTCCAGTTTCGCGCCAGAGCTGGGGCTGAAGTGCCCCAGCACCGGTTTGAACTGGACTATGCATGGGACACCTTGTGTGCCCCAGGCAGTGTCTCATTTCATTCAGCCCTCCCTGCCCCAATACACTATAGCCTGTCTGGGTTGGTGCTAGCACCTCCCTGTGACAGGAAACCTATTGTCCAAGCCTCCCTCGCTGGTAGGACTCCCAGCAGCAGGAGGTCAGACTTGTGTCTGTGGCAGCAGCATCCATTTTGTGATGCTGAGGCTCTGGTTAACTTTAACCGGGATTAGTGGAAGTAACATGCCTTCTCCCTCTAGAAGGGTGGAATGCTACCCTCGTTGCCAGAACTGGGGAGGGGGTAGTATTCCAAAGCGTATGACACCTTACACGACATGTTTTGATAAAGCCAAACCAAAGATAGCATTTAAACGCGAGGTTCATAATGCACTTAAGAGTATATGGTATGGCTATATCATAGAACAGCTATAAGGACATGGTTCCGAAAGCTGCAGACAGGCTCAGCTAATGCTAGAGCACCATCTCACATAAAACCAAGCACTCTGCCTCCAGGATTGTTAAGGTCTGCCATAGGAGTGACTTGTTATCTTACGGGCGATCCAGGGCAGGCAGCCCCTCGCTGCCCCGCCCGCCTTATGAGCCAGCCGGCACGGTGGGTCAACGCCCGGACAGTGCAGCCTTTGCTGATCCCCTTACGGATCACGTGATCATGTCTTATACTCCCGCCCCTTTCAGGGCGGAGCGTGGTATGGCACACCCCCGGTTGGTCAGGCCCCCCAACCGCCCGAAGGACTAACGGGGCGCCGTCGCGGTCTTCCCGGAACCTCCCTGCGGCTCCAGGTCTTTGACTCAGGCACCCTTACTGTGCCAGGCAGAAGTACCCTTACTGTACCCGTCTGCCGCAGAGGTACCCTTACTGTACCAGTCTGCCTCCAGATCGCCCTGTAACTCCGCCACAGCTCTGGAGGAGGCGCTGGATACGGACTGTTCCACAAAGGATCTCGCTGTCAGCGGTGTCGGCTTCCGGATTGGAGTCAACAAGCCTTGGCAAAGGCAACCCACGCAGAAAAGGAAGATGGCTTCTTAATCAGACCAGCAAGGTCTGATGGGCTGCTCCTTTTCAGGGGAGCAAGGGCCAGTCTGGAGCAACCAGACCAGCATTGGAAATTCAAAGATTCATTGTCACAGAGGCCACTAGCCAACAGGCAAGTGACCGGACAGATGCGTCAAGCAGGGAAATGCAGAAGGGCCCCACGCAAAACTTGTGGAGTGTGGAGGGCTGATCTTTGGTGCAGTTGGTGCTCGGGGCTGAGGCTTCTCAATCGCCAATGCACAACTTCGAGGGTGCCTCAGAAGCTGCACGGAAAGCAATTTGCTGGCTTTCCAAGATGGCCGGTCCCATGTTTATCGTCGCCTCCACGGGTCTCAGCTCTGCTGTGACTGTGGATCGGGCTGTTGGATGTCTGGAAGTCTGGGTCTTGTCAGGCTCTGTGCTTGGGCTCCGGCAGGAGCATCGACAAAGCAAACCATTGATCGCTTGATGGTGCCTGCTTGTGCAGGGTGGTCACTCCTTGACCACAAGGGAGATTCTTCCGTCTTCTACGTCGAGTAGGATGTCGAAGGTCCAGAGTTTCGTATCAGAGTTTCAGTCAGGATAAATCTAAAGTCTTGGGACTCAGCTCCTACCTATATACCAAATCTAGGGGCTGGATTACCTGCTAGGTCCCTTCTATGGGTGGGACCCAGGAAGGGGGTGGTTACACCCCTTTCCCTTTGTCCAGTTTCGCGCCAGAGCTGGGGCTGGAGTGCCCCAGCACCGGTTTGAACTGGACTATGCATGGGACACCTTGTGTGCCCCAGGCAGTGTCTCATTTCATTCAGCCCTCCCTGCCCCAATACACTATAGCCTGTCTGGGTTGGTGCTAGCACCTCCCTGTGACAGGAAACCTATTGTCCAAGCCTCCCTCGCTGGTAGGACTCCCAGCAGCAGGAGGTCAGACTTGTGTCTGTGGCAGCAGCATCCATTTTGTGATGCTGAGGCTCTGGTTAACTTTAACCGGGATTAGTGGAAGTAACATGCCTTCTCCCTCTAGAAGGGTGGAATGCTACCCTCGTTGCCAGAACTGGCGAGGGGGTAGTATTCCAAAGCGTATGACACCTTACACGACATGTTTTGATAAAGCCAAACCAAAGATAGCATTTAACCGCGAGGTTCATAATGCACTTAAGAGTATATGGTATGGCTATATCATAGAACAGCTATAAGGACATGGTTCCGAAAGCTGCAGACAGGCTCAGCTAATGCTAGAGCACCATCTCACATAAAACCAAGCACTCTGCCTCCAGGATTGTTAAGGTCTGCCATAGGAGTGACTTGTTATCTTACGGGCGATCCAGGGCAGGCAGCCCCTCGCTGCCCCGCCCGCCTTATGAGCCAGCCGGCACGGTGGGTCAACGCCCGGACAGTGCAGCCTTTGCTGATCCCCTTACGGATCACGTGATCATGTCTTATACTCCCGCCCCTTTCAGGGCGGAGCGTGGTATGGCACACCCCCGGTTGGTCAGGCCCCCCAACCGCCCGAAGGACTAACGGGGCGCCGTCGCGGTCTTCCCGGAACCTCCCTGCGGCTCCAGGTCTTTGACTCAGGCACCCTTACTGTGCCAGGCAGAAGTACCCTTACTGTACCCGTCTGCCGCAGAGGTACCTTTACTGTACCAGTCTGCCTCCAGATCGCCCTGTAACTCCGCCACAGCTCTGGAGGAGGCGCTGGATACGGACTGTTCCACAAAGGATCTCGCTGTCAGCGGTGTCGGCTTCCGGATTGGAGTCAACAAGCCTTGGCAAAGGCAACCCACGCAGAAAAGGAAGATGGCTTCTTAATCAGACCAGCAAGGTCTGATGGGCTGCTCCTTTTCAGGGGAGCAAGGGCCAGTCTGGAGCAACCAGACCAGCATTGGAAATTCAAAGATTCATTGTCACACAGGCCACTAGCCAACAGGCAAGTGACCGGACAGATGCGTCAAGCAGGGAAATGCAGAAGGGCCCCACGCAAAACTTGTGGAGTGTGGAGGGCTGATCTTTGGTGCAGTTGGTGCTCGGGGCTGAGGCTTCTCAATCGCCAATGCACAACTTCGAGGGTGCCTCAGAAGCTGCACGGAAAGCAATTTGCTGGCTTTCCAAGATGGCCGGTCCCATGTTTATCGTCGCCTCCACGGGTCTCAGCTCTGCTGTGACTGTGGATCGGGCTGTTAGATGTCTGGAAGTCTGGGTCTTGTCAGGCTCTGTGCTTGGGCTCCGGCAGGAGCATCGACAAAGCAAACCATTGATCGCTTGATGGTGCCTGCTTGTGCAGGGTGGTCACTCCTTGACCACAAGGGAGATTCTTCCGTCTTCTACGTCGAGTAGGATGTCGAAGGTCCAGAGTTTCGTATCAGAGTTTCAGTCAGGATAAATCTAAAGTCTTGGGACTCAGCTCCTACCTATATACCAAATCTAGGGGCTGGATTACCTGCTAGGTCCCTTCTATGGGTGGGACCCAGGAAGGGGGTGGTTACACCCCTTTCCCTTTGTCCAGTTTCGCGCCAGAGCTGGGGCTGGAGTGCCCCAGCACCGGTTTGAACTGGACTATGCATGGGACACCTTGTGTGCCCCAGGCAGTGTCTCATTTCATTCAGCCCTCCCTGCCCCAATACACTATAGCCTGTCTGGGTTGGTGCTAGCACCTCCCTGTGACAGGAAACCTATTGTCCAAGCCTCCCTCGCTGGTAGGACTCCCAGCAGCAGGAGGTCAGACTTGTGTCTGTGGCAGCAGCATCCATTTTGTGATGCTGAGGCTCTGGTTAACTTTAACCGGGATTAGTGGAAGTAACATGCCTTCTCCCTCTAGAAGGGTGGAATGCTACCCTCGTTGCCAGAACTGGCGAGGGGGTAGTATTCCAAAGCGTATGACACCTTACACGACATGTTTTGATAAAGCCAAACCAAAGATAGCATTTAACCGCCAGGTTCATAATGCACTTAAGAGTATATGGTATGGCTATATCATAGAACAGCTATAAGGACATGGTTCCGAAAGCTGCAGACAGGCTCAGCTAATGCTAGAGCACCATCTCACATAAAACCAAGCACTCTGCCTCCAGGATTGTTAAGGTCTGCCATAGGAGTGACTTGTTATCTTACGGGCGATCCAGGGCAGGCAGCCCCTCGCTGCCCCGCCCGCCTTATGAGCCAGCCGGCACGGTGGGTCAACGCCCGGACAGTGCAGCCTTTGCTGATCCCCTTACGGATCACGTGATCATGTCTTATACTCCCGCCCCTTTCAGGGCGGAGCGTGGTATGGCACACCCCCGGTTGGTCAGGCCCCCCAACCGCCCGAAGGACTAACGGGGCGCCGTCGCGGTCTTCCCGGAACCTCCCTGCGGCTCCAGGTCTTTGACTCAGGCACCCTTACTGTGCCAGGCAGAAGTACCCTTACTGTACCCGTCTGCCGCAGAGGTACCCTTACTGTACCAGTCTGCCTCCAGATCGCCCTGTAACTCCGCCACAGCTCTGGAGGAGGCTGCCGTCGATGACAGAGCCCCCCCACCTCAGAGTTCCCCACTTACATCCCTCAGCTTCCAGTGTTTCCTGCCGTCAAGGAGAAACATATCCATCCTGACTTTGCCACATTGACCAGACACTTTCATAGTTATGTTCAAATTATGCCTGGCGCCCCTAACAATGGGGTCACAACAGGAAGAAGGAATAATGCAAGGTGTCCCTCCTAAGACATTGCACATTTCGCGACGTGCCAACCTACAGATGGCCGGACCCTGTTATCCATCTGAGACCCTAGATACTTATACCAGTAATGGTGTTGAACTACCAGATAGTGGGTCACATGTCTAGCTATACCCCTTCCATGGTGGATTCGCTTCCTCCCCAGGAAAGACCTGAAACAGGCCACTCAGGCACTGGTACTCTCCAGAATTGACTATGGCATTGCTACTCTGACTGGAACAGCCAAATCACACCTGGGACCTCTGACCACTACCCTCAACGCCGCAGCTAGAATGGTCACGGGAACTAAGAAATATGAGCACATCACCCCGGCTCTTAAGGATCTGAGGTGGCTCCCTATTGACCAACGAGCCAGCTTCCGCACAGCTTGCCTCACACACAAAGCCCTGCATACAGGCAAACCAGAATATCTGGCCAACAAACTCAAAAGAGCCGATCAGTCTTGGAACCTCAGAAGCTCCAACACGCTCCTACTCATTCCTCTGAAATCACAGAAACATAAAACATCTAGTAAGTCCTTTGCGGGTAATGCTCCCAAGATATGGAACTCCATCCCCCCACATCAGAATGACCGCCTCCTTCCCGAAATTCAAGATGCTACTCAAAGCCCTCTTTCTTGAGCGGGCTGGATCGTAACAAGAACCCCTCGTTTGACTTTGATAGATCGCTATCTCTTTGCTCCCAGAGAGAGTCGGATGACTCACCCTTGATCTCCGCCATGTTGTGCGCTCATGTTGCTATTGTACAGACTTTTACTTCCCCCTGTGCTCCCTGCCCTGCTTACGTACTACTTGTCTTTTTGATGCTTATTTGTATTTGATGTGAAGTGCTCTGATACCCTCGGGTCCAGCTAGCGCTATACAAAACTTAAATAAATAAATAAATAAATAAAAATATATAAGGGTAGGTATAGGAATACTATATCTAAGCAAGGGGTGATTACACCTGCTGAGTGATCCGCCAGTTGTGTCAGTTTGGATGGCCAGCCAGGGGTGGCATAAGATATGTTGCAGCCCCTGGTAGGCCTTGGGTGCACCTATGCCCTGGGTACCTATAGTACACTGTACAGGGACTCATAAGAGTGACCCAAATCCCAATTGGTGAGGTACCTAAAGTATATGGTGTGAAATTTAGAGAGAGAACAGCAGGGATGTGGGTCTGATTAGCAGGCCCTCAGTCACATTAAATCGAAAACCAGTGAAGCAAAAAGCAAAAAAATGGGGTGACCACAGGAAAGCAGACCCTACTCTCCTACATTGTTAATTAAACTTTCCCTGTGAATTGACTCTATCAACCCCAAGGACACTTCCACAAGAAGTTCCAATGTGGGCCTACTGGAAAACACAAGTATATGGGTCTTTGTTTGAAAAAATATTTCATATTGTGTTGTGCATCTCCACACTGCATTGTTGCTGCAGAAGGTGCTGGAGCTTTCCTTTCATTAGAAATGGGTTATTGTTATATCTTTGTTGTGACAATCTAATTTCTGATTTGCTCAATATGTGTTATCACTGTTCATGCCATGCTGAATTTGCAGTTTTTGCTTATTACTTATTCATAAAATGTGTATAAAAATTGGTTTTGGGGGTGAGCCAGAGACTTTTCTATTTCCCCCCAGGACTCTGCCCAATTTATTGAGAGCTTTTCATTTTTCACTACAGATGCTGCCGGTGTTCTTTGTCAATCAGACAGACTATTAGAGAGATGTTCCTGAATATCCATCAGCTAGGGATGCGGTCTGTTCCATTTATGATTTTTGCTGCCTATTGAGACTTAGAATAATTCTGGTTTCTGATTATGTACACCGTATCTGAGCCTTCATGACATATATGTTTTACATTTCTCTGCAATGCTTATTTTGAGATTAAACTCAAACGTTTCATTGATCTAGAACTCAGTAATTGAGTGGTCCCAGTCACTAATTTATTACTCAGCTAATTTAATGTCATACTTGATGCCAAGGAGGGTGGTGACTATATCGCAAGACCAAGGGTGCCAGAGTAGTACTGCTAGAGGTACATTTTTGAGTAATCTAAATTTTGGGGTGCATTAGAATATTAGGGTTCTTCTCCCACAAATCTATCTGGTAGCAGAGGATGGGGGCATAATAGCATGTTCTCTTCGGTAGGGGTCCCCCAAAAGATTCTCTTGTAATGCCCAGTCCGAGGGAGAAAGGAGTTTTGGCAATTCTGCCAAAAAATCAGATTCTGATGATTCCTGAGTAGTGATCTGCTCTGCGTTCGTAGATGATTTGGAGTGTAAGTATGAATACGGTGAACTGATTTGTGTATGGTGTATTAATTTGTGATGTATGTTGGAGTATGTGTTTGAGAAGTGGATTTCTGTTACTATTGGTGAGTTGGTTGAATTATCCAACAATGACCCCCACCACACTTTTTGTCTGATATCTGATCACTTAGTCTGAACTGGGCCCCTGCCAATCAGGTTCCCAGTGCCTGTGTTCTTTCCCAAAACTGTACCTTTGTTTTCACAATTGGCACACCTCTGGTTCACCTGTAAGTCCCTTTTAAAAGGTACCAGTGGTACCAATGGCCGTCTGACCAGAGAGGGTCTCTAAGGGCTGCAGCATGTATTATGTCATCCTCAGAGGCCTCTCACCAAACATACTCACTGAATGTGGCATAGGTGAGTCACCCCTCTAGCAGGCCTCACAGCCTTAAGGCCGGGTGCACTTTACCACAGGCGAGGGCACAACTGCATGAGCAATGTGACTCTATAGTGTCTGTGCCATTCACATACATTGTAAGTGCAGTGGGACCATATTGAGTACATTGGCTGGGAGTTTGTCATTATGAACTCCACGGCTCCATGATGGCTTTACTGAATGCTATGGAGTTTGTTATCAAACTCCTCAGCATAATAAACCCACACTGATGCCAATGCTGGATTTAATCCAAAATGCACTAAGAGGGCATCTTAGAGATGCCCCTTGAAAAACGACCTACTCCCTCATGTCCATCTGACTGGTCTGCACCAGCTTGCCTCACGGACATGTTTCTGACCCCGAAGTGGGAGCCCTTGTACTCTCGTTGGTCAGGGACAAAGGCTGTTTGGGTGGAAGTGCTTCACACCTACCCCCAAGCAGGAACAGCAATCAGGGTGGCAAGCCTCAAAGACTTCCTGGCCTTTGAAATGCTAGCCAGGACCTCTCCAACTAGTGGAGATGCCTGCCCCATTGACCAAGCCCCACTTTTGGTGGCAAGATCGGCAGGGAAATTAGTAGTCAGGCAAGTTTTGTCCCCTCTATGCCTGGACACTCCCTAAGGTGCCCTGGACTGAGGTGATCCCCTCTTTAGAAAAACCTTCATCTTGAATGAAAGGATTCGGCCCAAACAGGTTAGTTGGATGCCCCCTCCCCAAACGGAGATGACATTCTAAGGGAGTACCTCCCCAAAGGGAGGGCACATTCTAAGGGTGTAGTCACCCTGAAGGCAAGTAGTCCATTGTCAACCTTTTGCCAGTACCTGTAACACCCCTAAATTCAGGATTGAGGGGCACCCCTGAACACTGATCTTCAGATTCCTTTGACCCATGAAGAAAAGGACGAAGAAAACGCAGTGCAGCCGAGCATGGAAGATGACTACTAATTTGACGCCAGCCCTACCGGCGTGTGCTGCTCAAAGACCCTGCGAAGAAGACGATGCCTGTCCCGTGGCTAGCAACTTCCAAGAACCCCAGGAAGACTGCCACTGTTCAGACAAGATCAGATCTCTAGAGGACAGTTGCCCAAAGAAACTACTCCAAGGATTCTGAATCCAGGCAGATCCGCAATCCCTGCCCACTCTGCAACCGAGGCCCACGGCCTGGGTTTGAGTGGCTCACCTGTCCGGTGAAGTTTCCCCAGCAATCCTGACCTTGTCTCCATTGGTGGCTTATCACTCCTTGACCCCACAAAGTCGCCTGCAGCCTCTACACGAAGGGTCTCCCTGACCACAACCGGCTCCAACCAAGAAGATCCGATGCCAAAAGGTACCCCTGTATCCTCAGCCCTCCAGCCTTGGGGAGCCCCACTGGCAGTGCCTCAACTTCCCTCAGCCCTCCAACTAACCTGCCCAGCCGGTAGTCACCTTCAGCCAGCCTCCTGGTCCGAGCCTGCAGTCTTTTTATGCGACTGAGATTCCCCGTTGAAACGCATTGATGACCATCACTGATTTTGCACCCTGCACCCCTCTGCCACTAGTTGTGTATCTTTGGTGCTGCCTTGCTAGCACCCCTGTGCTGATCTTAGCCCCAGTGCCTGTGGCCTGAAACCACAGGTACTTACCCGCAAACCGTGCCTCTTTGAGGTGTCCCCAGTCTCCATTGATTTACAGTGGGCCAAGTTACATCTGCACCCGGCCGCCAAAGTGCTGCTGGTGGTGCAGTACCTACCTTAAACTGAACCTTGCCCAGTATTGGTCTAAATCCCTAAGACTGGGATTGTACGTCGAGTACTTACCTGCTAATACATAATGCTGTTTTACTACCATAGGATTGCTTAGTATTCTATCTATTGCATAAACTGTCTATCTTTCAAATTGATATGTGCCACTGTAGCTGATTGACAACACCAAAAGTACTTCTAAGACTGTAAAGCATTTCTTCTGCCTTGCAAAACAATTCATACTGCATTTTTTAAAGTATCACTACTTTGAAAACTGTTACGTACTTGAAACTGAGAATTTCTTGGTTCTAGAAAATAAAATAACCAAATAATTACTTTTTATACCAAACAATTGGTATGGATTTAGTCTTTAAGTTTGTGTTGAATCATTTCTTGCCTGAGTCTGTACAACAAATGCTTAACACAGCCCTCTGTTAGGCCCAACTGCTCGACCACACTATCACAAGAAGAGCTTTTGGTATTATCTACTTGAGCCTCTGTAAGCCTTTGGGGATTCACTAGACTCAGTGCACACTATACCTTACTTTGGTATAGTATGTTCAGAGTCAGCTGCCTACATTGGCGGATCAGCGGTGAGGTCTATGACTTTATATTTGTTGAACTGCTTAGCCAACACCTGATCACATTACTACAATCCAAAATTGCCTTTAGGTTCAACTCATTTTTGAATTGACAATAGGTTCTAAAATTGTAAAAGTCTTATTAGGGTCTTGGTTAAGTCCCCTGCGAATGTCTAAAAGTTAAAAACCTACTGTAGTTAGGCGTAAAGTACTTAGAAGTTTTTTAGGCCTCTTAAAAAAGATCCCAACTATTAGAAGAATAATAGATGCAGAGAATATGGATGTGGAGCTCGACCTGACCCCTTAGCTACGTCTCAAGATGGGAGAGCTAAGATCTCTAAGTAAACTCAAAAAGATAAAAACTGGTTCCAATCCTACTAAGGTCCAACTCCGGGAGTTTTTGGCAGAATGTGCAAGGAGCCACCCTTCTAAGGAGGATGAATCCCCATCAGAAGGAGGAGGTCAATTCCCAATCCCCTGCATAAAAAAGCTGTGCCCATTTTTCCTAAAGTAGTGGTTACAGGATCTAGATCCCACACAGGTGGGATAGGCCCACTAAGTAACATTGAGGACAGCCTCATTGAAGAGGATATCCTTTTAGAAAGGTTGGCCAAAAGACTAGTCTTGGAGGATAGCCTCCTGGCTTTAGAAAAAGAGAGAACAAATTTGGTTCTAGAATCCATAAATGGTGGCAGCAATAGCATAACTAGGGACAGATAGCATTCCTCTGACCTTAAAATCCCCAAAGGGATTTCCCTAAATACGAGGAAGGTGATGACATTGCCAAATGAGTCACAGCCTTTGAGAGGGCCTGTGGAATGAGAACAGTGAAGAAGTCATACTGGGGAGCATTGCTTTGGGAACTGTTCACTGGTAACTGCAGGGAAAGACTCCTAACCCTTACTGGGAAAGATGCTGTGTACTTTGTCCTCATGAAGGGCACCCTGATTGAGGACATTGGACTCACAAGTGAGGAGTATACAATTAGATTTAGGGGGGCTCACAGAACCTTGAGTCAGTCCTGGATTGACTTCATCAACTACTCAGTAAAAACACTAGATGGTTAACCCATTGGTTGCTGGGGTCATTCTCCTGCCGTGCTGGGGGGAGGGAGGGCGCGCACAGCGCCCCAGTGCTCATGACGAGCTCAGCTTGTCATGAGCCACGGTGGTCATGTGCTCATGACGAGCTGAGCTCGTCATGACCACTCCCTTTTCATTAGAAACGCTCGCACAGCAGGGTAATTTGCCCAGCGTGCGAGGATTCTAACGGTCATGACGAACTCAGCTCATCATGAGCACACAAGAACCGTGGCTCATGACGAGCTCAGCTCGTCATGAGCGTGGGAGGGGTTAATTAACTGGAAGTGATGTGCATGACTATGCTGTGCTTTATAACCTGTTTATCAAAGAACACATATTAAGTAATTGCACCAATGAAAGATTGCATCAGTATCTGGTAGACCTAGGTCTAAATTTTCCCTAAGAGTTGGGAAAGAAGCCAGACCACTGCGTCAAAACTAGGGTGACCAAGACAACCAATGGGGGTGAACTAAAGAAAGGGGTTACAAAACCTCCCCAGGGGAAAAGGGGTGATCCTGATAAAGATAAAAACCAAGAGTCTTCTAAAGGCCCCCAAAAACCTGCACAGGAGGGTGGGCCCAAGACCTCTTCCCGGCCCATAGGTGGGCATAAATTGTAAAAATGTTGATCCTTTAAAGGTCTGGTTTAAGAACTGTAAGAAGTTGGGACACTGAACTGGAGACACTGTCTGTCGTACCAAAAGTCCCCCTAGTACTCCTCCAGTTACCAATGGTATAGCAAGTATCCAGATGGGATCAAAAGTGTGCCCAGAGCAAATCAGTGTTCACACTGAAGCTGTTTTAGTCTCTGAGGATGGGATAGATTTTTCCACTTTAGCTGTCTTGCCTACTAACTTAAAAAAGTACCAGCAGTTCCTCTAGATTAATGAGGCTAGAATAAAAGCCATGGGGGATACAGGTGCCAGTGTCACCATGCTGAGAGATGCACTGGTTTTCCTGGGACAATACCTAGCTGGAAAAACCTATCCAGTCACCAACGTTGACAGTGTCACCACAGACCATTCGGTGGTATGGTGACATTAGAATGGGGCGGGGGGGTTCTGGCCTAAAACAGGTAGTGGTCTCACCAAAACTTCCAGCTGCCTAACTGCTTGAAAATGACCTGGAGAACTCGGCATGGGCTGAGGAAGAGCTAAAAACCCATGCAGCCATACTGCAGATCCCTTAAATAGTGTGTGTAAACAAGAGCACAAAGTCAAGCACAGTGTGAAAAAGACGTCTGGAATAATGGCCCAACCTTTCAAGAGGAAAAGGAAGAAGACTGAGAGACCAGTTTCTGAGCAGCGAAAAGCTCACGACCCCTCTCCCCAGGGGGAGAACTTGTCACCCCAAGAGGGAACTGAGCCCACGGAATTTGAACCTTACCAGGTTGAGCTCCTGGGCCCAGGGAGACCCCCTAGGGAACGGCTGTGCCTTGGACAGAGGACCTGTCCAACTCTCAATCAATCAATCAATAATCAACATTTATAAAGCGCGCTACATACCCGTGAGGGTATCAAGGCGCTGGGGGTGGAGGGGTGGGGGGTGGGGGGGGGGAAGCTGCTGCTACTGGTCGAAGAGCCAGGTCTTGAGAAGTCATCTGAAGTCTAGCAGGTTCTGGGTCTGACGTAGGGAGGGTGTTCCGGGTCTTGGCGGCGAGGTAGGAGAAGGATCTGCCACCGTCGGTGGTTTTCCGGATGCGTGGGACTGTGGCGAGGGCGAGGTCGGCAGAGCAGAGGTTGTGGGCGGGGGTGTAGAAGCTGAGTCGGTCGTTGAGATTTGCTGGACCGGTGTTGTGTAGGGCTTTGTGTGCGTGGATGAGGAGTTTGAAGGAGATCCTCCTGCTGACGGGTAGCCAGTGCAGGCCTCTCAGGTGGGGGGTGATGTGGCTGCATCGGGGACGTCGAGGATCAGTCGTGCCGAGGCGTTCTGGATGCGTTGTAGCCGTCTCAGGAGCTTGGTTGTTGTTCCTGCATAGAGGGCGTTCCCGTAGTCCAGTCTGCTGGTGACGAGGGCATGGGTGACGGTTTTTCTCATGTCGGAGGAGATCCTTTTGAAGATTCTGCGGAGCATCCGGAGGGAGTTGAAGCAGGACGCGGAGATGGCGTTGACTTGCTTGGTCATGGAGAGGGCGGGGTCGAGGATGACCCCCAGGTTGCGTGCGTGGTTGGTGGGTTCTGGGGCTGTTCCTAGCGAAGTGGGCCACCAGGAGATGTCCCAGGCTGATGGGGTTGAGCCGAGGATTAGGACCTCCGTTTTGTCTGAGTTCAGCTTCAGCCTGCTGTCCTTCATCCATTTGGCGACAGCCTTCATTCCTTTGTGGAGGCTGGCTTTGGCAGTGTGTGGGTCTTCGGTGAGGGATATGATCAGCTGGGTGTCGTCGGCGTAGGAGATGATGTTGAGGCTGTGTTGTCGTGCGACGCGGGCGAGCGGTGCCATGTAGATTTTGAACAGCGTCGGGCTTAGGGAGGAACCCTGAGGGACGCCGCAGATGATCTCGGTGGTCTGGGATCAGCAGGGAGGGAGGCGGATGCTCTGGGTTCTGCCGGAGAGGAAGGATGTGAGGAACTCTTGAGAGCCTGCAACAGCAAGCTGCTGCCCAGGAAAAGGTAGATGTCAGTGGTTCCCACCAAACCTATTGGAAGGAGGGACTCCTTTACACAGAAGCCTGATACCCCAAACCTGGTGCCACTAAGAGAGTGGTAGTGCCTCAGGCGTTTAGAGAGTTTCTCCTCACTTTGGCCCATGACATCCCCCTAGCTTGGCATCTTGACCAGACTAAAACTTGGAACAGGCTTGTGAGCCACGTCTACTGGCCACACATGTCCCAAAAAGTAAAGGAGTTTGTCAGCTCCTGTGTCACCTATCCAGCCAGTGGCAAAACAGGTGGACACCCAAAGGCAATCTTAATTCCACTACCAGTGGTTGGGGTTCCCTTTGAAAGGGTAGGTATGGATGTAGTCGGTCCACTTGAACCCACACTCTCACCCTCACCCACCTTCTCACCATCACACACCCTTTCACCTTCACACACCCTCTCACCCACCCTCACACACAGCATCAGGAAACTAATACATACTGGTAGTAGTGGATTATGCTACCAGGTTTCCTGAGACAATTCCCTTTAGGACTACTACAGCCCCTGCAATTGACAAAGCCCTTTTTTGGTATCTTTACCAGGGTAGGGTTTCCTAAGGAGGTGGTGTCAGACATAGGTACCAACTTCATGTCGGCATACCTGAAGGACGTGTGGAATGAGTGTGGAGTGATCTACAAGTTCACTACACCTTATCATTCCACAAACCAATGCACTTGTTGAAAGATTCAAAAAGACAATGAAAGGCATGATCATGGGACTTGAGGAAAAACTCAAAAGGAGATGGGATGTCCTTTTGCCATGCCTGCATTTTGCCTACAAAGAGGTGCCTCAGCAAGGAGTAGGGTTTCCCCCTTTGAACTTCTGTTTGGCCATCCTGTTAGGGGACCACTTTTTCTTGTGAAGGAAAGTTTGAAGAAGCCTCGCCAAGAACCTGAGCATGTGGAGAAAGCATCCTAAAATCTTGAGGCCAGCCAAAAGCTTCAGAAGCTTCGGTATCACCAAAAGGCTAAACTGGTGGAGTTCCAACCGGGGGCAGAAGGTGTGGGTTTTGGAGCCTGTGGCAAGGAGGAGGCAACCACAGCAGGTAAGTGCCTTTTTTTTTACATTATAAATACTCCGGGAGTGTGGAGGGGCCAGCTAACTCTGCTCCGCTCCGCCACGGAGTCGGAGTTTGATCTAAACTCTGTGTTTGCAACAGAACGCGGAGTAGGCAAAACCCCGCAAACTCTGCTGGCGGAGCGGAGTTACCTACCTGGGTTTAATCTTGATGATATTGCTGTCTTAACGCCTCCTGGCAGGATCACCTGGTCCCCCTGGGGAATGTTTTAAAGGTCCTGCATTCTGCAGGCCTAACTATCAAGGCATCAAAGTGCCACACAGGGCAGGGTACTGTTGTATACTTGGGCCACCTTGTAGGTGGAAGCCAAGTATAACCCTTACAACCCAAGATCCAGACAATTCTGCACTGGGGCACTCCAACAACCCAGACCCAAACAAGGGCATTCCTTGGCTTCACTGGGTATTTACAGGTGGTTTGTGAAGGGGTATGGAGTCATTATGACACCCCTCATAGAACATACCTCCAAGAAGATGCCCAAGAAAGTGAATTGGACAGTTAGTTGTCAAAAGGCTTATGACAACCTGAAAGAGGCAATGTGTTCAGCACCAATTCTAAAAGCTCCGGACTACTTCAAGCAGTTCATTGTGCAAACTGATGCCTCTGAGCCAGGGCTAGCGGGAGTCCTATCTCAGACCAATGCTGATGTCCAAGACAAGCCTGTTGCTTTTATAAGCAGGAGGTTACTGCCCAGGGATTAGCATTGGAGTGCCATTGAGAGGGAGGCTTTTGCTGTGGTTTGGTCCCTGAAGAAACTGAGACCATACCTGTTTGGTACTCACTTCCTTATCCAACTTGACCACAGACCTCTCAAATGGCTAATGCAGATGAAAGGTGATAACTCAAAACCTTTGAGGTGGTCCATCTCCCTACAGGGAATGTAGTTTGCAGTGGAACTCAGACCTGGAACTGCCCACGCCAATGAAGATGGACTTTCCAGGTTCTTTCACTTAGACGAAGAAGACTCTCTTTTTGGTTGGGGTGGGGGCTGTAGGAAAAGCCCCCTTTTTGCATTGTTACCTCCCACTTTTTGCCTTATATCCGATGCACTTTGAGTGTGCACAGGGTCCCTGCCAATCAGGTTCCCAGTACCTATGTTCTTTCCCAAAACTGTACCTTTGATTTCACAATTGGCACACCTCTGGTTTGCCTGTTAGTCCCTTGTAAAAGATAAGAGTGGTACCAAGGACCTTGTGACCAGAGAGGGGCTCTAAGGGCTGCAGGATGTATTGTGCCACAGAGGCCCCTCACCAGACACATACACACTGCCATTGCAGACTGTGTGTTTTGGTGCAGACAAAACTTAATAGTCGACATGACACACATCCCTGAATGCCCGACTCTGATTTTGTACCCTGCCGGTGGTGCAGTACCTACCTTAAATTGAAGCTTTCCCAGTGTTGGTCCAAACTCCGAAGACTGGGATTGTAAGTTCAGTACTTATCTGATAAAGCATAACACTATTTTCCTCCCATAGGATTGCTTTGTATTCTATCTATTGCATAAAATTGTCTATCTTTCACATTGCTAAGTGCTACAAACCCAAAAGTATTTCTAAGCCTGGAAAGCATTTCTTCTGCCTTGCAAAACAATTCATACTGTAATTTTGAAAGTATTACTACTTTGAACACTGTTACTTACTTAGAACTGAGTAGTTTTTGGTTCCAGACAATATAAGAAACACATATGAAATTGTTATACCCAACAATTGGTGTGGATTCAGTCTTTGAGTGTGGGTGATCATTTCTTGCTTGAGTGTGTACAAATAATGCTTAAAACAGACTTCTGATAATGGTAACTGTTTGACCACACTACCACAAATAGAGCCTTTGATATTTCCTACATAAGCCACTGGGGGATTCACTGGACTCTGTGCACACTATACCTTACTTTGGTATAGTGTATTAAGAGCTGGCTGGCTTCCCACAATATTTAACCGCATGCGCGCGGGCGGAATTCCGCCCGTACGCTGAGATTTTCTAAAGCGCATGTTACGTGACGAGCTGGGCTCGTCATCAGCGTGCGAGGAGGCTACGCCATGACGAGCCCAGCTCGTCATCAGCGTAGAAGGGCTTAACAGAGAGAAATTAGTTGGCAGACAAAGATTATTGGTGAGATTTTGAAATATGTGAAACATAGCAGTGAATATCTTGATATGAAACAGAACATAGTTAAAGAAAAGTTTATCATTGCTCAAACAATACAATTTGAAAAAAGATCTCAGAATCAAATAGCTTAAAATATGAATCTTTTTCAGTCTGGTATGAACGGAGTGAATAAAATGCTGATGGAAGGTGTCGGTAAAGGTGATGGTGTGAATATGAAGGTGGAAACGATGAAAAAGAATACAGCTTAACAGTTCTGTGGGAAGTTTGGGGACTGGAAGAGGGAGAACCATCAGAATCTTACATTCATAGAAATGTAGAACAACTTCCTGAGATGCAGAAAAATAATGTGATGGTTCAGAATTTACAAAATTCTGAACAAGGTGTGCAGCGTCATACATCATTTTGAATATCAATGTTCCCAGCCCCAGTGATGCAGAGAAACATGAGAAACAAAATGCCATATAGTCCAGGGCACCTGCAGAATTCATTGATTTTGAGTGATGAATTGGCAGGGAGCAGTTCACACCAATGATGTTTGGGGGGAAGAGGATTGCTTACTTGGAGAAGTCCTAGAGGTAGACCAAAAGTGGCCCATCCACTGACAGAAAAGTCAGTGGCTATCCCATCTCATTTTTGGTCGATACGGGGCTATCTATTCTATAGTTTTTTCAGTAGAAGTTCTATACCTACACCTCTGGGAAGAGAAGTCAAAGTTGTAGAGATCAGTAATAATCAAATTGGTAATCAGGTTACAGCAGATGTTTCAGTTAAAATTGGTCAGATTGAGAATAAGCACCAGTTTATATTGTGTGATTCAAGTCCAGTGAACTTGATAACAGACTTGCTCTGCAAAATGAATTGTGTGATTTACTGCACACCAGATGGTGTTGCACTACAAACCCAAGATGAGAATTCTATGTTCAAAATAAGTTCACCAGATTCGAGAGTTGAGTTATTCACAGTTTTAACCAAAAAGACATGCCTCTGGATTTAATACATGCTGTCAAAGATGAGGTATGGGATTTTACTGAACAAAGAAATTGGATCGATTAAAAGAGCAAAGCCAGCCCCCAAAAAAGTCAGACTAGGTGCAATGCGTCCTAGAATTAAACAATACAGACATACCAAAGAGGCATAAAGAACATTCATTCAACCAGTGATTGCAAAGATGATTGAGAAAGGTATTCTTTGGGAGCTTCTTAGTAGGCCCTGTAACCTTCCACTAATGAGAATTAAAAAGTCAAATGGCAAGTGGAGAATTGTACAAGATCTCCACAAGATTAACAAGATTGTTGTTCCATGTTGTCCAGTGGTACCGAATCTAGCAGAGATTTTGTTTCAGATCCCATCAGAAGCAGAATGATATACAATCATCAACTTATGCCAAGCTTTCTTCTTAATTCCTTTGAACAAGGAATCACTATTCCTTCTTGCATTTCATTTTTAAAATAAAGATCTTGTGTTCTGTAGTATCCCACAAAGGAATATGGAAAGTCCTTCGATTTTTAGTTACATTGCCAAAGGAAGATCTAGAGAGTTTGAAGTTGCAATGTAATTCAGTCTTACCACAGTATCTTGATGACTTACTGGTTGCATCTAAGACAAAAGAGGACTCTAAACTTGATACAATAGCCTTGTTAAATTATCTAGCTGAAAATGAACTAACATGCAAGATTGTAAGAAGGAAGACAGATATCTTGGACACCATATTGAGAAAGGTGTGAGAAAAGTCTCAAAAGGCTGTATTTCTGCAATTCTGAGGGAGGTTGGATGTGTTGTCAGTGGATTTCAAATATTTCCTTGGTTGCAAAACCTTTAGTAAGGCTGATATGTAGTGATGTCCAAGATTCTATGGCAGGCCAAGAGGATTCGGATTATGCCTTCTTCCTTCGCTCTTTATTTTTTACAGCAGCAAGAAAAAACAATCACAAAACTACATTTCCCATGAACAGTTGGGAAAGAAAAACGACAGTCTGATCATAGTCCTTTGTCAGTCTCCGCACTCTTGCTGGCTCCCATCATGCCCCACAGCAGCTTCCTCTTCCACTTCCTCTTTCTTTGCTGCTCAGCAGCTAGTTAAGTGTCTTTTTTCCTTTTTCCTGAGTTTGGGCTTGTGGTAACAGCGTTTGGGGGCATTTGTTACAGCGCTGTTGATATTTTCAATTTCAGATTCCCCCAACAAATCGCGGGACGCGTTTTGCGCTCCTCATGCGATTTTAGGACCCTGTGAGGTGCGGTGGTGTCCTCCCACCGCTAGGGGGCGCACAGCACGAGGGGAGCGCTTTTTTTAAGTGTTTTTGCGCGTTTTGCACAGACAGCACGTCGTGCCCCCTAACACCCTGTGGGGTAGCAATTTTTCCGTGTCTCTGGTGGATGAACGCCCTGGTGGGTCTGTAGTGGGCTTACTGAACACCCTGCGGGGTCGTAATTAGCACCGGTTGGGTGCTGTGGGACGCTTGTGTACCGGGTGGTGCCCAGTGATTGAGTGGGCTGCAGCGTCCCCAAGGCTAGCCCTTGATTAGTGCGCCTTGCGCCCCCATATCTGCCTGGGCTCCCTCCCAGCTATAAATTTGGACCCGTGAGGGTCCAGGAGTGGTGCTGGTGCTGTCGCTCTCCGCCTGCAGAGCCTAATTTACCTCACAATGCAGGGCGGATGGGACCAGTATGCAGAGGAGGGTCCTCTGAGTTACGCCGCCTGGATGAGGACTTCTATCAGGCAGTCGATGACTCGATCTATAGGGCAGTGGACCAGGCTATGGTCCCATTGGAACAGCGCCTTACAGCTAGGTTGGACGAGGCGTACGCCAAATTGGCGTCCCTTATTCCCGCGGCAGGCCCGGCCCCGGCGCCTTCCGCTTCCACCCCTCCCCCAAAGAAGCCCTCCACAGAGTGGGTGGATCCCGATGCTTTCGCGAGGGTCAAGAGCGCGTTTATGGTGCATGAGGGACTCCCGCCCACCCCAGTCACCCCGGTGGAGGTTCCCCATCCGACCCCTCGGACTGGGACCCCAGATCCACAGGATGATGCGGATTCCCCTGACACGGACGAGGAGGCTTGCTCCTCCCGCTCGTGGCTTCCGTCCCAGGCTTCCTCCTCGGCAGGTCATTCGAACATGCTGGACCCGTATGATATTGTCCACCCCCGGTCTTCGGAATGGGTTCCCGGGGAAAAGGTTGCCCAGTACGTGGCAAACTGCCTGCACAAGCCAGTGGACAAGGACGCCCGTAGTCGGCTCAGAGCGGAGTGTCCTCGCCCCTCCTTGGAGGGCAAGGTGGCCATGACCCCAGACATCGATCCCAAGATGGCCACGTTTTTGGCAAAATTTTTGAAAGATCCTCGAAAGGGTATAGATAGGTCCTGGCGTACGTGCCAGGACAAGCTGTTGGACGCTGTGAGGCCCATGACTAAGATCCTCGACATGGCCGAGGAGGTCAAGGTTTCGGGAGATCTTATTTCCCCGGAGGTCCTCTCCAACTGGGCCCAGCGGGCCATTGTTTTTCCCGGAAATGCTAACTGTGCCCTCTCAACGGAGAGGAGGAGGTCACTGCTCATTAAGATCGATCCTAAACTGGGTGACCTCGCCTCCTCCGAGGCTGGCGCTGTGGCGCAAGGAGGTCTGTTTGGAGACCCGTTTATTAAAGAATTAGGAAAATTCGTGGCCACTTTCACTTCCCTAGATAGGGCATAGTCTAATATCAAAAAGGTTTTTGCCCCCTGGGTTTTTGAGAAGACCGGACGTTACAGGGGCCGCTCGTTCGGTCGTGGCGGAAGCTCCGAAAGGGGGCATGGCTCTGGCCGCGGTCAGTTCCAAGACAATGGCCGCTACAACAACTTCTATCCCACGAGGGGCCAACGGTTCCGGGGCCGTGGAGGCCAGAGAGGTCAGCAACAAGGTGCTGGGAGAGGTGAGTGTGCTGCCTTCAGCGAGTTTGCGGGTAGGGGGGCGCTTGGCGCTGTTTTATCAGGCATGGGCTTTCCTTACAAGCGATGCTTGGGTGCCGCAGATGGTTCAGGGCTTCCAGCTGGAGTTCCATGGCCGTCCGCGTCATCTACATCGTCCCCATCCTATTGTGTTCTCGCAGCACGATGCGGAGTTGGTGCAAGAAGAGGTTTCCACCCTCCTGTTAAAAGGGGCGATTTGTTGCGCTTGCTAGCACCCAGAGGGTTTCCTCAGCAATCTTTTTTTGGTCGACAAAGTCGACGGAGACCGGCGACCAGTCATCAACTTGAAGGAATTCAACGAGTGGCTGGGGTACCGACATTTCAAGATGGACGGGATCCACCTCCTGCGGGATGTGTTACTGATTGGATGGTCAGGCTCGACTTAAAAGACGCCTATCTCATGGTACCGGTTTTTCACCCTCATCGACGTTCCCTCCTGTTCAGGTGGGACGGTCAGGTCTACGAGTTCACTACGCTTCCTTTCGGGCTCTCCTCGGCGCCGTGGTGCTTCACAAAGGTGCTTCGCCCGGCGGTGGAGGCTTTGCGAGCCTAGGGCATGCGGATGATAGTTTATCTGGACGACATGTTGTTCATGGACCAGTGTCCGGGGCGGCTTTCCTCCCAGTTACAGTTGGTGGTCGACCTCCTTCAAGGGTTAGGCTTCGTCATCAACGAGAAAAAGTCCCATTTAGTTCCCGTCCAGTGTGCCACCTTTTTGGGGTTCAACATAGACTCGGTGGCTTAGACTCTGGGTCTTCCGGCAAGAAAAATGGCAAAGATCAGGCACGAATTGCGACAAACTTTGGCGAGGCAGCGGATATCCCTCCGCCAATTAGCCCGGTTGGTGGGTCTTCTATCTTTGTCCATCCAGGCCATTTTCCCCGGTCCCTTACATTATCAGGCCATGCAACGTTTGAAGACTTACCGCCTCAGGAAGAGTCTGACGTGCTCTCAGCTGATTCCATTGTCGGAAGAGGTGAGGGACGAGATGCAGTGGTGGCTGATGCACATGGAGGCTTGGAATGGCCGTGCGATTTTTGGTTCAGCACCGGACATCGTTATCGAGTCGGACGCCAGACGGGCCGGCTGGGGGTCCAGGTGCGGGGAATTTTCCACAGGTGAAGCCTGGTCCACACTCGAGCAGTCGTTACACATCAACTGCTTGGAGTTGCTAGCGGGGTCCTTTGCGGTCCAGTGCTGGATGAAGGACAGAGTGCAGTCCTGTGTCCTCCTTCGGATGGACAACGTTTCAGCGGTCAGGTACATCAACCATCTGGGAGGTACTAGATCCAAGATGCTAGTGGATCTCGCACGGGACTTCTGGCACTTTTGCCTGCATCATCAGGTGTCGGTCACGGCGGAGTATTTGCCGGGTCAGCAGAACGAGGTGGAAGAATGTGGCACTCCCGGCACCTCCTGGATGCCAGCGTGTGGAAGCTGGACCCTCAGGTGTTCTCCTTGCTGTCAGAGAAGTGGGGTCCTTTCACGGTGGACCTGTTTGCTTCGCGCCTAGATCACCAGCTTCCACGGTTCTTCAGTTGGCGCCCGGATCCGCTCGCGGAGGTGACGGATGTGTTCCTGCAGGATTAGTTGGGCGAACAGGGGTATGCGTTTCCTCCGTTCTCAATGATAACGCGGGTGTCAGCGCTGTTGCACCGCCAGTTGACGGAGGTGGTGATGATCACGCCATAATGGAGGTCTCAAGTTTGGTTTTCGGTTCTTCTGGAACTTTCTTGGGATTTTCCAATCCTACTCGCCCATTATCCTCACATTCTGCTCAATCCGGACAAGGTTCCCCACCGGTAAGTCCAAGAGGGATCACTGCGCCTGATGGCATGGAGGATCTCCGGCGTCGCTGGACGCTCCCAGGACTTTTGGGAAAAGCTGAGGACTTGCTCGCCAGAGCATGGGCTGAGAGCATAACTAAGAGGTATCGGTCAGCCTGGCATAGATGGCTCCGTTGGTGTGTGCGACGGGGTGTTGATCCCGTGGGGACAGGTGTAGCCCTTGTGCTCAATTTTCTGGCGGGCTTGGCGGAGGATGGACTAGCCTATCGTTCAATAAATACCTTTCGATCTGCGATATCGGCTGGTCATGCTCTGGTGCAGGGTTCCCCGGTTGGGGAGCACCCTTTGGTGTGTAGGCTTCTGAGGGGAATTCGTCTTTCGTTGCCAAATGAGCCGCGATACTCGGTCCTTT
The DNA here is from genome assembly GCF_964261635.1 of Lissotriton helveticus. Classification (NCBI taxonomy): domain Eukaryota; kingdom Metazoa; phylum Chordata; class Amphibia; order Caudata; family Salamandridae; genus Lissotriton; species Lissotriton helveticus. The sequence goes on from NC_136070.1 coordinate 561,108,477, forward strand.
GGGACGTGAACAGGGTTCTGAACTTGTTCCTGTCATGGCAGCCGAATAGATTTCTATCTCGGAAGGAACTAACGGCTACATTGGCCATGCTGTTATGCCTGGTTTCTTGAAGACGAGTCTCGGACGTCCGAGCATTAGACATCTCGGCCAGAGTTTTTTCCCCAGAAGGGGTGTCCTTCACGCTGAGTAGGCGGACTAAGTCCAACACCAGAGTTATCTCATTCCCGGCTTTTCCGGATTCCCCTAAACTGTGTGTGGCAGAGTGCCTCCGTGCAATGAAGATATGACTGATGATACCCGCCCTCCGGGCGAACAACAACTTCTCATTGCCCTACGTAAACCGTACAAGGCTGTTTCATCCCCAACTATTGCTCGATGGGTACGTTGGGTGATGCAGGAGGCGGGGATTGATACTAAGCAGTTTGGTGCTCATTCTGCGAGAGGTGCTATGGCCTCTAAAGCATTTGCCCTTGGGGCTAGATTGGAGGATCTGATGCGGGCGGCCGATTGGTCCTCAGATTCCACTTTTAAAAGGTTTTATTTCAAGCCGGTGCTGGTTGTGGCACGTTTAGTTGCCGACAAGCTTTGAACTGACATAATCCGAAGCCTCCGGTCCTGCCATAGAATGAAAATTTGCCTAGCCACCGGTGCTAGTAAGTTTCAATTATATTAAGGACTCGGAGGCGAGGATTATCCCTCCCAATGACTTCCAAGGAGTGGACCCTGCCGTACTGGATGTAAGTAAATCTTTCATGCAATTGCTTAGTCTTGTTTGGAATGTCGATGTATTGCTCAGTTGCCTATATGCAATTGTCTAGTGCTGGCAGTAGCACTGTTCTGACACTGCAACTTTTTGCAGGGAATGACGGTGCCAAACCGGATGCTTGAATATACTGGATTAGATGCTTCGCGCGAAGAAAGAGGAAGAGGAAGAGGAAGCTGCTGTGGGGCATGATGGGAGCCAGCAAGAGTGCGGAGACTGACAAAGGACTATGATCAGACTGTCGTTTTTCTTTCCCAACTGTTCATGGGAAATGTAGTTTTGTGATTGTTTTATCTTGCTGCTGAAAAAATAAAGATCGAAGGAAGAAGGCATAATCCTCGCCTCCGAGTCCTTAATAGAATTGAAACTTACTAGCACCGGTGGCTAGGCAAATTTTCATTCTATACCATTTCTAAATTAATGCTCTCATGTATTTAGGAAAATGAAAGAGAGTTTGCGTCATGCACCAGCACTTGGAATGCCTGATTACAGTTTGACATTTGTTCTGTTCTGCCATGAGAAAATGAATGTGCACTTTTGATTCTTACACACAAACATGGAGGTTTAATGCACCCAGTGGGGCTTATCTTTCTACTGTGTTGGGTCCAGTGGCTGTAAGTCTTCAAGGTTGTTTGAAATCAGTTTCAATGGTTTGCATTGCCATTGACCAAGGCAAAATAAATGATATGGGCCATACTTAAATTGTATATATCCTACATTCAATCAATATTCTTTTGACCAGAATGAGCTGAACTAACAGTACACTGAATTGTTATGAGCAGATCATATAAGAACATCTCTATTAGGAGATTGTAGGAAAGTGCCCCTTTTTGCATGGTTACCCTAATGTGCCCTGGGTCCCTGCCAATCAGGCTCCCAGGGCCCGTGTTCTTTCCCAAAACAGTACCTTTGTGCCCACAATTGGCACATCTCTGACCACAGGTAAGCCCTTTGTAAAAGGTACCATGGATACCAAGGGCACTGTGACCAGGGAAGGCCTTTAAACTTGCAATACCAGTTGTGCCACCATTAGAGGCCCTGTAACTGAACACCCACATACTGCCATTCCAAGCTGTGTGTTTTGATGCAGATAAAAGTGAGGAGTCGACATGGCACACATCCCGGTATGCCATGCCTAAAGCCCACTGTCTGAGGCCTAGGTAAGCTACCCCTCTAGCAGGGTGCACTAGCTCTCATGTGAGGGTACAGTGGCATGAGCCCTGTACCCCTACAGTGTCAAAGACCATTCCCAGACATTGTAAGTATTGTACAGCTATAAAGAGTATCTGGACTGGGAGTTGATCATTACAAACTCTACAGCTCCATAATGGCTTTACATTAAACCCACACCGATGCCACTGTAGGATTTAATACAAAATGCACTCAGAGGGCATCTTAGAGATGCCCCCTGAAAAAGAAACAGCCCTGATGTGGTTCCTCAATGGATGCCTGCCATTTTCCACCACTAGACAGGTTTCCGGACCCCTGGGTAGAACCTCTGCTTTCTGGGTCCAGAAACAAAGCCTATCCTGGGCAGAGGTGTTGTAGGAGAGTAGAGTCTGCTTTCCTAGGGTCACCCCATTTTTTTGCTTTTTGCTTCACTGGTTTTCGACTTAATGTGGCTGTGGGCCTGCTAATCAGACCCACAGCCCTGCTGTTCTCTCTCTAAATTCACACCATGTACTTTAGGTACATCACCAATTGGGGTTTGGGTCACTCTTATGAGTCCCTGTACAGTGTACTATAGGTACCCAGGGCATAGGTGCACCCAAGGCCTACCAGGGGCTGCAGCATATCTTTTGCCACCCCTGGCTGGCCATCCAAACTGACACAACTGGCTGATCACTCAGCTGGGGCAAGGTCGTGTAATCACCCCTTGCTTATATATAGTATTCCTATGTCTAACCTTATATCTAGACACATATACACCTATAAGTCACTCCTATGGCAGGCCTTAACAATCCTGAAGGCAGAGTGCTTGGTTTTATGTGGGATGGTGCTCTAGCATGAGCTGAGCCTGTCTGCAGCTTTCGGAACCATGGGCCCGATGTAGGTAAAAGTCATTTACCGATTTTAAAATACCGAATCATACCGAATCGGTATTCTGAAATCGGTAATTGATATGTAGATAAAAAAATTCCTAAAAATACCGAATCGGTAACAATCGGTATTGTGTCCCTACACTTACCGATTGGGTATCTACCGAATCGGCATTTACCGATTCGGTATGTCCCGATTCGGTATTTCCCGATTCGGTAGATACCCAATCGGTAGATACCGAATCGGTAATGGCATCCCATAGGAAAGCATTGTCAAAACCGAATCGGTATTTCACGAATCGGTATTTCCCGATTCGGTAAATACCGAATCGGTAAACACGTGATCGGCAAACAAGGAAGTGAAAGTACTGAAAGCAGCCAATGAGGTGGAAGCACCCTCCCCCACCCTAGCAGGGAGTGGCTACCCATGCAGGTGCAACTCATCAGAACTTTCTGGAAAGGAAGCCAGAGCTGAACAGGGAGACTGAGCAGCAGAGAGAGTTTTGGGAGTACTGAGTATAGAATCAAAATGGCAAGCAGCTCAGAGAGCCAGGAGGCTGACAGGAAGAGAAAGGTGAAGTTCAGCAGCTTGGAGCTGAAAGTATTAGTGGAGGAGGTGGTGTTGGTACACAGGCAGCTGTATGGGAGGCTGTCCCTCAGTGTACCAGAGTCAACAAAGAGGAACCTGTGGAGTGCCATCAGCGAGAGGGTGAATGCAGTTGGTGTGACCCCCAGGACAATGGATGACCCCAAGAAGAGGTTCTATGACATCAGGAGCCTCACCAAGAGGAAACTGGCGGAGATCAGCAAGCAGGCAGGACTGACCGGTGGCGGCAGGAACCCCGCGCCCCCCCTCACGGAACTGGAGGAACTGGTATCGACAACTATCGAGAGGGAGAGTGTGGTCGGAGTCGGGGACCTGGACAGCTCAGCCAGAGCCAAAGCTAAAGGTAAGAAGCATGCACAGCATGACACACCCTACCAGACACCTCCCCATTGGCCCCCGTGTACAGCCAAACCCCAGTCCAGTACTGCTAGCAATTTAAATGTGCAAAGCATGATGTGAAATGTAGCCAGCTAATGTAGGAACTTTTCACTTTGCACATGACACAGCAATGCACCTTAAGAAATAATCTGAGTAATGAACTTCACATGTGCAATGCATTCATTGTAGTGACAGTAAGACATTTCCACTCAGTTGACAAAATCTACTTTATTCCTAGGGCCACCATCAGGTAGTGGAGCAGCAGCTGCACAGGCCTCAGCACCAGCAGACAGTGTGGTGGCAGGGCCAAGCAGCATGCCTGAGTCGCAGGAGGTGGAGGACAGCAGCGAGACTGCAATTGAGGATGACTCTGGACATTCCCTCTTGTTTCCCCACTCCCCCCAATTGACCCAATCCCCAACACTCCATTTCTCCCCTGAGAACTCACCCACACGATCCCAGCCAGCACCTGCCACAGCTCCAGCCAGGAGGAGTATTGTGGCCCCATTGTCCTTCATGGAGGGAGATGCGGGTCAGGCACCAGATCCCACACCAGTCACACCTGTGGCACAGCAGCCCATACAGCAGACCAGCACCGAACGCCGCCGTCCACGCACTTCCAGCAGTGGCAGTGCTATACCATCACGGGAGCCCAGCGTCTTCCAGGGGCTAGAGGGGAGCATGGTCCGGATACAGCGGATGCAGGCCAAATACATCCTTGCCTGTCACCGCCAACTGCGACAGCACAACCTGCAGATGGGGGAGTTAACAAAGGGGATTGTTGACTTAGTTGCAAACACCCGGGAAATAGGCACAGGTATGGGCAGAATGACAACTGCCATGACACAGCTGTGTGCAAAGTTGGACCAACATGAACACATACGGCGCAGGGATGCCCGAGTACAGAACCGGGCAATCAACAGGCTTGCGGCATCAACAGCCCTGCTATGCCGCCGTGGGGCAAATATGGAGGAGTGCCTCACTAATAACACTGCTGAGGTGACCAGGGGCATGGCCCGCATCACCAGTGCCATGGAGGCACTAATTATTTCAAACACTGTTGTGAATCCTGCCCTGGACGTGGCAGAGGCTGGGGACAGCAGCAGCCGCAGCAGTCCTGCCAGCACACTGTCAGAGCCGCGCCGGAGCACCAGGCGCTCGGCAGAGGCAGCCGGACACGCTGAAGGGGGGGAGGCGCATCCCAGTGGGTCAGCCAAGCGCAGCAAGAAATAAGACTGCCAGTGTGGGTGATGCAACCACGCACAGTTCCTGACCACCTATTGTTTTCTTCTTGTTCAATTGTTGCACATCAGTGCTGTCACGTTGTTCCTACATTAAAACATAGCATTTCTTCACTTTCACAACATGTTTGTGCATCTGTACTCACTCAGAAATAGTTGTCTGTTATCTCCTCACGTCTGTACCTCCCATCACTTGGTGTAGAGACTCCTGCAGGTTGTGTTAGTGGCACAGCTGTGTCATCATCAGGGTCCTCGTAGTCAGACAACTCTACCTCTGTGCCCTTCTTGACCGCAAGGTTGTGCAACATTGCACAGACAGCAATCATCTTGCAGCAGGTGATGGGGGTATATTGTCTAGCACCTCCGCTCTTGTGCAGGCATCTGAACCTGCTTTTCCAGATGCCGAAGGTCCGTTCTACTACATTCCTTGTGCTTTTGTGTGCACGGTTATACCTCCTTTGGCTGGGTGTTGAGGGGTTGAGGTAGGGGGTGAGTATGAATGAGCGGAGGGCATATGCACTGTCGCCTAGAAAGAAAAGGGGTAACATTACTCACATGCATACATGTACTTCACACAGCTATTTGGGTCATGGGGGTCTGACACTGTGTCTTACCTAGGAGGTATCCTTCACCGAATTCCCCTGCCGTCAGCCGTGCATAAATTCCGCTATTTTGAAAGATGTAGGAGTCATGGGTACTCCCTGGGAATTTTGCTACCACGTCAGTGATGACACACTTGGCATTACAAATCACCTGCACATTTATGGTGTGCGTTGACTTCCGATTACGGTATATATATTCTGTGTCAGCAGGGGGACAAATCGGAATGTGTGTGCCATCTATGCAGCCAATGATGTGGGGGAATCTTGCCATCTGATAGAAGTCTGCTTTTGTCTGTACCAGTTCTGCATGGGTTGAAGGGAAGGAAATGTAGTGGTCCATCCTTTGTATCATGGCGTCTAGGAACTTATGGAAGAACCGGGACAGGCAGCTCTGGCTCACCCCTCCTACTGTAGCTACTGCACTTTGAAAGCTGCCAGACGCAAGCAGGTGTAGGCTGCATAGCACCTGCACGTGCACTGGGATTGCGTGTGCCCTTGGGGTGGGGTGCTGCAACAGGGGTTTGAGGTCCCTAATGAGCTCCAATATGGTCTCTGGGTCCAGCCGGTACCTCTGTAGGATCTCTGCATCTGTCTGCATGAACAGGGTGATCCGCTGTCTATACACCTGCTCCTGTCTCAGCCATTCCCTCTCTCCTTCCTGCTGTAGCCGTAGCCGTCTTGCTATGACATAAAAAGCTGCCATGGTGCAAGCAGCAATGCATTTTGGGTCCTTTTTTATAGGTTGCACCTGGTTACCACCTGATTCCAATCCATGGTAAATACCGATTTTTAAATACCGAATTTGACGCTAAATCGGTATTTCAGAGCTTTCCTACATCTCACTCTTCAGTTTTTCACACAGAATCGGTTTTATACCGAATCGGTAAAATTGCCGATTCGATAAATTTACCGATCGGTATTTTTTTCCGGATTCTGAGTTTTTCCGATTCGGTATTATACCGATTCGGAGAATTTTCCGATTCCATGATTTTTACCGATTCGGTTTGTTACCGATTCGGTATATTTGCCGATTCGGGGATATTTCCGATTCGGTATTCTACCGAAACGGTAACCTTACCGAATCGGAATTGTAACCGATTCGGGCGGTTTTCTGACTGCTACATCCCGAGGGCTCGATACCGCTCGGTAACGGCCGAAAATACCGATTTTCGGCCGTTACCGACCGACCTACATCGGGCCCCAAGTCCTTATAGCTGTTCTAGGATAATGCCATACCATATACTCTTAAGTGCATTATGAACCTCGCGGTTCAATGCTATCTTTGGTTTGGCTTTATCAAAACATATCGTGTAAGGTGTCATACGCTTTGGAATACTACCCCCTCGCCAGTTCTGGCGACGGGGGTAGCATTCCACCCTTCTAGAGGGAGAAGACATGTTACTTCCATTAATCCCGGTTAAAGTTAACCAGAGCCTCAGCATCACAAAATGGATGCTGCGGCCACAGACACAAGTTTGACCTCCTGCTGCTGGGAGTCCTTCCATCGAGGGAGGCTTGGACAATAGGTTTCCTGTAACAGGGAGGTGCTAGCACCACCCCAGACAGGCTATAGTGTATTGGGGCAGGGAGGGCTGAATGAAAGGAGACACTGCCTGGGGCACACAAGGTGTCCCATGCATAGTCCAGTTCAAACCGGTGCTGGGGCACTCCAGCCCCAGCTCTGGCGCGAAACTGGACAAAGGGAAAAGGGTGTAACCACCCCCTTCCTGGGTCCCACTCATAGGAGGGACCTAGCAGGTAATCCAGCCCCTAGATTTGGTATATAGGTAGGAGCTGAGTCCCAAGACTTTAGATTTATCCTGAGTGAAACTCTGATATCAAACTCTGGACCTTCGACATCCTACTCGACGTAGAAGACTGAAGAATCTCCCTTGCGGTCAAGGAGTGACCACCCTGCACAAGCACGCACCATAAAGCGATCAACGGTTTGCTTTGTCGATGCTCCTGCCGGAGCCCGAGCACAGAGCCTGACAAGACCCAGACTTCCTTCAGCCCGATCCACAGCCACAGCAAAGCCGAGACCCGTGGAGGCGACGCGAGACGTGGGACCGGCCATCTTGCAAAGCCAGCCCATTGCTTTCCGTGCAACTTCTGAGGCACCCTCGAAGTTGTGCATTGGGGATTGAGAAGCCCCTGCCCGAGCACCAACTGCACCAAAGATCAGCCCTCCACACTCCACGAGTTCCGCGTGGGGCCCTACTGCATTTTCCTGCTCGACGCGTCTGTCCAGTCGCTTGCCCGCTGGCTAGGGGCCTCTGTGATGACTAAACCTTGAATTTCCAATGCTGGTCTGGTTGCTCCAGACTGGCCCTTGCTCCCCTGAAAAGGAGCAGCCCATCAGATCTTGCTGGTCTGACCCAGAAGCCATCTTTGATTCCTGTGTGGGTTGCATTTGCCAAGGCCTGTTGACTCCGAATCAAGAACCAACACCGTCAACAGCGAGAAATTTTGTAAAACAGTCCGTGCCTAACTCCTGGTCATCGTCGACACCTCCTGGTCCACGTGGCAGCGGAGACAAGCTTCATGACAGCACCTGATTGCTTCCCAACATCGCCTTGTTTCTTCCTGGTTCCATCCTGGTCACTGGCTAGTGACCCAGACTCTGTCCCCTTTGCTTTCAGGTACTCTTCATCCTCGATCCGCCCTTGGATCCAACCGGACTCTTCTCTCCTGGTCGCTTGCAGCATTTTTTCTCCAAGGCTCCATAGGAATCCACGACGAAACCCGACACACTTTGGGACCTATGCACCCGCTTCCTGTGGGTGAGGTAACGCGAGTACCCTGGTGCTCCTGTGAAGATTGACTATCCTAGTGTCCTAGTTTCAAGTGGTTAGTTCCTAGTCCATTCGGAAGACTCCTAATTCTTTAACTTTATAACTTTACGCACCCATTGACTTCTTTGTGTGCACGTGTGCGCAATTAGACACTGCACACGCATCATGTGGGCCTCCTGCTCCCTAACAACTGTTAGCCCAGTGCAGACCCAGCGATTCCCAAGGCTCTAGGTCTTTCAACTGTTCGTGACGTGGTTCTTATACCACTATTTTAGTATATGGTTGAGCTGCAATCAGGGCCTATCCATATTTGTGCAATTTATTGTCTGTTATATAGAGTTACTTGTTATGCGCTTGTGCCTCTGCCCTCATGAAGAGTTCAGAGGATTGATTTAGAAATAAATACATATATATTTTGAATATATAACCTGTGTGGTGTCCTTTCATTTGGTATTAAAGGGATTGCATATGGTAAAACAGCTGGCTTCACATGCCCTCTTGAGTTAAGCCTAAGACTGCTTTTGTCCATGCTACCACTAGGATAGCTGGTCTATAAGGTTGACTTTATAACCATCACCATAAGGGTTGTTTGGACTGGTGCAAGGTGCTCACTAGAATAGTGAACATCATATACCAGGCCAACTTCTCACATTGGTGTGCAGCGGTTGGGATTTGATCTTTGCTGTTGTTTTACCAATTGTAATCTTTGAGATTTCATTTGAAAGATCACATTAGGTACCATAGGTATATATAACAAGACTTAGAATACATAAGTTCTACTGAACTTAGTTGTTGTAGACCAAAGGGCCTAGCCTACCCTGACTACAACTCCTAGAGAGGTTCTAGTAGGAAACACATAGTGTAGGTATGTGCACACACCACACCTCACTAGAATCATGTCTACCACTGGGGAGCCAAATTTGACTCTTCCTGTGGGGAGTGACCCTCCCAGGGCACCCTCTAGATATGAAATGCTCAACTTCCAAGAGATGAGACACTTGTGTACCTCAAGGAGATTGAAACAGGGTTCCAACCCTACCATTTCCCACCTAATAGAGCTCTTAGAGAGGGCTGGTGCTGAGAAGGCCTCTAAACAAGGTCCCTCAGTCCATGCAGAAGAGGTCTTACCTTCTACAGATGATGCATCAGATCCCACTATCATAGGTGAAGAAGGAGATGAACCAGAGGAAGAATCTGAAGAAGTTTTCCAAGATAGCCAGGTACAAGTTGGGAGACTTAGCCAGGCTAACCTAAGCCTACATGGGGCTGAGAATGGGCTAGGCCCATACAGACCTATTAGTAGACTTAACCAGGGGTATGAGAGGAGAAGGTCTCTCTCAGGTGAGTCCCACCACTCTCAGGCCTCTAGGGTATCAAATACCCTTGCTCAGAGAGGGATGACCTCTCCTGAAAGGAGAGACCATCAGGCTAGGATGAGGGAAGCTAATCTAAGGATTGAGAGGCAAGAACTAGAAGTTGCCCTTGCCAAAGAGAAGCTTGCCCTAGCTAGAGAGCAGAAATTGAGTGAGTCACAACCCACTGGTGGCAGCAATATCCCTAAGGATAAAGACAGGTCCCATGAGAATACTAGGCACCTGAGTAAGATAGTGCCCCCCTATAAAGTTGGGGATGACATCCACAAATGGATAACTGCTTTGGAAAGGGCCTGCAAAGTCCAGCAGGTCCCCCAGAGTCAGTGAGCAGCTATCTTGTGGCTCTCCTTTGAAGAAAAAGGCAGAGATAAGCTCCTCACAGTTAGTGATGCGGATGCTAATAACTACCCTGTCCTGAAGAGTGCTCTAATTGATGGGTTTGGCCTAACCACTGAGCAGTACAGGTTGATGTTCAGAGATACCCAGAAGACACAGACTCAGGACTGGACTGATTTTGTTGATTGTGCCACTAAGGCTCTGGAAGGTTGATTACTGGGAAGTAAAGTTAAGGACTATACAGGATTGTATAATTTGATCATGAGAGAACAAATCCTTAATAATTGTCAGAACCAGTTGTTGCACCAACACCTGATTGACTCAGATCTGACCTCTCCCCAAGAATTGGGAAAGAAGGCAGACAAATGGGTCAGAACCAGGGTTAAGCAGAAACCCCAGAACCAAGGTGGTGATCAGAAAAAGGCAGACCAAAAAGGTGGGGATCAGAAACAAAAAGACCAGAAGTCTTCATCAGGCCCCCAAAATTCTAATGAAGGGGGGTCCCAAACTTCTAAGAAGAAGAAGAAAGAAGGTCCAAAGAAACCTTGGTGTAATTACTGTAAATCTGCCTCTCACTGGTTTAGTGAGTCCACCAAGAAAGGTACAGCCCCTACCACTGCAGCCCCTAAGGCAACTGCACCCCCTAGTACAGTCAGCAGTGGTAGTTCCCAACCCAAGGCTATAGTGGGGTTAACCATGGGTACTGAGGTGGATTCTGGCCAAGTCAGGATTCCTACTCAGGCTGTTCTGGTCTGTGATGTGGACATGGGTATGTCCACTACTGTGAGTCCCAATACTTTGGGCAAGTACAGACAGACACCTTTGATCAATGATAAAGTGGCTCAGGCCTACAGGGACACATGTGCCAGTGTCACTATGGTGACACCTAACTTTATGGACCCTGGACAGATTGTACTGGGTGATAATTACCCGGTGACCAATGCTAGCAATGTCACTACTACACATAGTGTGGCAGTTGTTATTTTTTTCTGGGGAGGGGTAACTGGCCTCAAAAGAGTTGTGGTAAGTGCAGACCTCCCAGTTGTATGTCTTTTTGGGCAATGCTCTTGAAAACTCAGTATGGTCAGAAGTGGAGTAAAGGACTCATGCAGAGATGTTAGGCATATCAGCACATGTCCTTGCTGTGACCAGGTCACAGGCCAAACAGTGCCAAACTGAACAGGCCTTGGATCCTGAAACTATGGACCAAGTGCCATCCAAGAGAAAGAGTAGTAGGGATAAGACAGTGCCTTCCCCCCTGACCTCAAGTGAGGATCAGCCTTCTTAGGAAGCTGATTCTGAGACTCCTGAAGGAACTGTCCTTGAAGAGCTTGAACCTGAACAGGTTGAGTTTCTGGGGACAGGTGGACCTTCAAGGGCAGACTTGAGGCAGGCTCAGTTAGACTGCCCCTCTCTTGAACCCCTCAGACAGCAAGCTGCTGCTGAGGCTGCTGTGAATGCTCAAGGTACCCATAAAGTGTATTGGGATGATGGGCTCCTTTATTAAGAGGCTAGAGACCCCAAGCCTGGTGCTTCCAGGAGGTTGGTTATACCTCTGCAATTTAGGGGCTTCCCTCTAACCTTGGCGCATGATATTCCCTTAGCAGGACATCTAGGCCAGAACAAGACTTGGGACAGGCTTGTCCCTCACTATCACTGGCCCCATATGTCAGAAGATACTAAGGAGTTTTGTCACTCCTGTGTGACCTGCCAAGCCAGTGGCAAATCAGGGGGCACAACAAATGCCCCTCTCATACCGCTACCTGTGGTGGGGGTACCCTTTGAAAGAGTTGGGATTGACATTGTTGGACCAATGGATCCCCAAACAGCCTCTGGGCACAGATTTATACTGGTGGTAGTGGATCATGCCACCAGGTATCCAGAAGCTATTCCCCTAAGGACCACAACAGCACCTGTTGTGGCAAGAGCCCTCCTGGGAGTGTTCTCAAGAGTGGGCTTTCCAAAGGAGGTTGTCTCAGACAGAGGTGCAAACTTCATGTCTGGGTACTTGACTGCTATGTGGAAGGAGTGTGGTGTTAATTACAAATTCACTACACCCTACCATCCACAGTGCAATGGGCTTGTTGAAAGACTCAACAATACCCCCAAGGGTATGATCAAGGGTTTACCTGAAAAGCTTAGGTGAAGATGGGACATCCTTCTACTCTGCCTTCTGTTTGCTTACAGAGAGGTCCCACAAAAGGGGGTTGGCTACAGCCCTTTTGAGCTTTTGTTTGGGCATCCTGTAAGGGGACCCCTATGTCTGGTGAAAGAAGGATGGGAGTTACCTCTCAAAAAGCCTAAACAAGACATAGTGAACTATATACTTGGTCTCCGCTCCAGGATGGCTGAGTATATGAAGAAGGCTTCTAAAAACCTTGAGCCTAGCCAAGAACTTCAAAAAGCTTGGCATGACCAAAAGGCTGTGCTGAATGAGTACCAGCCAGGACAGAAGGTGTGGGGTTGGAGCCAGTGGCCTCAGCAGCACTCCAGGACAAATGGTCTGGACCCCACACCATTGTTGAGAAAAAGGGAGAGGTCACCTACATGGTGGACCTTGGAACCCCTAGGAGCCCCCACAGGGTGCTCCATGTCAACAGACTAAAAGCATATGTTGACAGGGCAGACATGGGCTTGCTCATGGCTACAGATGAGGGACAGGAGGAAGAGAGTGACCCTCTCCCAGACCTGTTGACTCAGAACCCTGATGGTGGTTCAGTTGATGGTGTGGCCTTAGCTGGCAGCCTCACTGACCAGCAGCAACAGGACTGCAGACAAGTTCTACAGGCCTTTAGACATATGTTTTCATTGACACCTAGTCAAACTAACTGGTGCACCCATGAGGTGGACACTGGTGACAGTCTGCCTGTGAAGAGTAAGATCTACAGGCAACCTGACCATGTCAGGGACTGTATAAAGACTGAGGTACAGAAAATGCTTGAGTTGAGAGTAATTGAGCCATCAGAGAGCCCCTGGGCCAGCCCAGTAGTCCTTGTACCAAAACCTCACATCCAAGATGGTAAGAGAGAGATGAGGTTCTGTGTGGACTATAGAGGTCTCAATGCTGTCACTAGGACAGATGCTCACCCAATCAAGAGCAGATTAGCTCATTGATAGATTGGCTTCTGCCAAGTTTCTGAGCACATTTGATTTGACAGCTGGCTATTGGCAAATCAGGTTAGCTGAGGATGCCAAGGCCAAAACTGCTTTCTCAACCCTAGGAGGTCATCATCAATTTGTGGTAATGCCCTTTGGCTTGAAGAATGCACCTGCCACTTTCCAAAGGTTGGTGAACTAAGTCCTCACTGGGTTGGATGACTTTTGTGCAGCTTATCTCGATGATATTGCTGTCTTCAGCTCCACCTGGGAGGGTCACCTGATCCACCTGAAGAAGGTTTTAGAGGCCCTGCTGAAGGCAGGTCTAACTATCAAGGCCGCAAAGTGCCAGTTAGGGCAGAGTAAGGTTGTGTACCTGGGCCACCTTGTAGGTGGAGGTCAGGTTCAACCACTGGAGAGTAAGATCCAGACCATCAAGGGCTGGGCTCCTCCAACTACCCAGACACAGGTCAGAGCTTTCTTGGGCCTGTCTGGTTACTACAGAAAGTTTGTTAAGAACTATGGGTCCATTGTGACACCACTTAATGACTTGACTTCTAAGAAGATGCCAAAAAAGGTTCAGTGGACAGTTAGCTGTCAAAAGGCATTTGATGACCTGAAGAAGGCCATGTGCTATGCACCTATCTTGAAGAGTCCTGACTACTCCAAAGAGTTTATTGTCCAAACAGATGCTTCTGAGTTGGGGGTGGGAGCTGTGCTTTCACAACTTAATTTGGATGGTCAAGACCAGCCCATTGCTTTTATTAGCAGAAGGCTGACCCCTAGAGAGAAACGTTGGTCAGCTATTGAGAGGGAGGCCTTTGCTGTGGTTTGGGCCCTGAAGAAGTTGAAACCATACTTGTTTGGCACTCACTTCAAAATTCAGACAGACCATAAGCCCCTCTTGTGGTTAAATCAGATGCAGAGTGAGAATCCCAAACTGCTCAGGTGGTCCATTTCCCTACAGGGGGAAACATCCTTTACAACGCAACTTTTACCACGCAGTGCCTTTACGACGCAACTTTTACAACGCAAACCATTACAACGCATTGCGCTGGGGGGCTCTCTAGGATAGGGAATAGATTTCATTTACAATCCAACACCTTCCCTACTATCCACGGGGACTGGAGTTGGAATAGTAAATTAAACTATTCACTATCCAGCGCCCCAAAGCACTATGCGTTGTAAAGGTATTCGTTGTAAATACCGCGTTGTAAAGGCATGCGTGGTAAAAGTATGCGTTGTAAAGTCATTCATCCCCCTACAGGGGATGGACTTTACAGTGGCGCACAGACCAGGGACTGACCATGGCAATGCAGATGGTCTCTCCAGGTACTTCCACTTAGAACATGAATACACAACTGGTCAAGGTTAGTCTAATGTCCCTGCGTTTGGGGGGGAGGGGGTTATGTTGGTGAGTAGGGTTTGCTTTTCTATGGTCACGCCATTTTTTTGCTTTTTGCTTCACTGGTTTTCAACTTAATGTGGCTGTGGGCCTGATAATCAGACCCACAGCCCTGCTGTTCTCTCTCTAAATTCACACCATGTACTTTAGGTACATCACCAGTTGGGGTTGGGTCACTCTTATGAGTCCCTGTACAGTGTACTATAGGAACCCAGGGCACAGGTGCACCCAAGGCCTACCAGGGGCTGCAGCATATCTTTTGCCACCCCTGGCTGGCCATCCAAACTGACACAACTGGCTGATCACTCAGCTGGGGCAAGGTCGTGTAATCACCCCTTGCTTAGATATTGTATTCCTATGTCTAACCTTATATCTAGACACATATTCACCTATAAGTCACTCCTATAGCAGGCCTTAACAATCCTGAAGGCAGAGTGCTTGGTTTTATGTGAGATGGTGCTCTAGCATGAGCTAAGCCTGTCTGCAGCTTTCGAAACCATGCCCTTATAGCTGTTCTCGGATAATGCTATACCATATACTCTTAAGTGCATTGTGAACCTCGCGGTTAAATGCTATCTTTGGTTTGGCTTTATCAAAACATGTCGTGTAAGGTGTCATACGCTTTGGAATACTACCCCCTCGCCAGTTCTGGCGACGGGGGTAGCATTCCACCCTTCTAGAGGGAGAAGACATGTTACTTCCATTAATCCCGGTTAAAGTTAACCAGAGCCTCAGCATCACAAAATGGATGCTGCTGCCACAGACACAAGTCTGACCTCCTGCTGCTGGGAGTCCTTCCAGCGAGGGAGGCTTGGACAATAGGTTTCCTGTCACAGGGAGGTGCTAGCACCACCCCAGACAGGCTATAGTGTATTGGGGCAGGGAGGGCTGAATGAAAGGAGACACTGCCTGGGGCACACAAGGTGTCCCATGCATAGTCCAGTTCAAACCGGTGCTGGGGCACTCCAGCCCCAGCTCTGTCACGAAACTGGACAAAGGGAAAGGGTGTAACCACTCCCTTCCTGGGTCCCACCCATAGGAGGGACCTAGCAGATAATCCAGCCCCTAGATTTGGTATATAGGTAGGAGCTGAGTCCCAAGACTTTAGATTTATCCTGACTGAAACTCTGATATGAAACTCTGGACCTTCGACATCCTACTCGACGTAGAAGACTGAAGAATCTCCCTTCTGGTCAAGGAGTGACCACCCTGCACAAGCAGGCACCATCAAGCGATCAACGGTTTGCTTTGTCGATGCTCCTGCCGGAGCCCGAGCACAGAGCCTGACAAGACCTGGACTTCCAGACTTCCTTCAGCCGGATCCACAGCCACAGCAAAGCTGAGACCCGTGGAGGCGACGCGAGACGTGGGACCGGCCATCTTGCATAGCCAGCGAATTGCTTTCCGTGCAACTTCTAAGGCACCCTCGAAGTTGTGCATTGGGGATTGAGAAGCCTCAACCCCGAGCACCAACTGCACTGAAGATCAGCCCTCCACACTCCACGAGTTCTGCGTGGAGCCCTTCTGCATTTTCCTGCTCGACGCGTCTGTCCGATCGCTTGCCTGTTGGCTAGTGGCCTCTGTGATGACGAAACCTTGAATTTCCAATGCTGGTCTGGTTGCTCCAGGCTGGCCCTTGCTCCCCTGAAAAGGAGCAGCCCATCAGACCTTGCTGGTCTGACCCAGAAGCCATCTTTAATTCCTGCGTGGGTTGCATTTGCCAAGGCCTGTTGACTCCAAATCGAGAACCGACACCGCCAACAGCGAGACCCTTTGTGGGACAGTCCATTTCCAACTCCTGGTTGTCGTCGACACCTCCTGGTCTACATAGGCAGCGGAGATAAGCTTCACGACAGCACCTGATCGCTTCCCGACATCGCCTGGTTCCTTCCTGGTTCCATCCTGGTCACTGGCTAGTGACCCAGACTCTGTCCCCTCTGCTTTCAGGTACTCTTCATCCTCGATCCGCCCTTGGATCCAACTGGACTCTTCTCTCCTGGTCGCCTGCAGCATCTTTTCTCCAAGGCTCCATAGGAATCCATGACGAAACCCGACACACTTTGGGACCTATGCACCCGCTTCCTGTGGGTAAGGTAACGCAAGTACTCCGGTGCTCCTGTGAAGATTGACTATCCTAGTGTCCTAGTTTCAAGTGGTTAGTTCCTAGTCCAGTTGGAAGACTCCTAATTCTTTAACTTTAGAACTTTACGTACCCATTGACTTCTATGTGTACACGCGTGCGCAATGAGACACTGCACACGCATCCCGTGGGCCTCCTGCTCCCTAAAAACTGTTAGCCCAGTGTAGCCCCAGCGATTCCCAAGGCCCTTGGCCTTTCAACTGTTCGTGACGTGGTTCTTATACTACTATTTTAGAATATGGTTTAGCGGGCCACCAGGGCCTATCCATATTTGTGCAACTTATTGTATGTTATATTGAGTTACTTGTTATGTGCTTGTGCCTCTGCCCTCATAAAGAGTTCAGAGGATTGATTTAGAAATAAATACATATATATTTTAAATATATAACCTGTGTGGTGTCCTTTCAATTGGTATTAAATGGATTGCATATGGTAAAACAGCTGGCTTCACATGCCCTCTTGAGTTAAGCCTAAGACTGCTTTTGTCCATGCTACCACTAGGATAGCTGATCTATAAAGTTGACTTTACAACCATCACCATAAGGGTTGTTTGGACTGGTGCAAGGTGCTCACTAGAATAGTAAACATCATATACCAGGCCAACTTCTCACAGGTGTCATGCATCCTCCCTTAGGATGGTCTGGATCCACGAAGGGGAAGCTTGAAAGTCCTGTCACTCTTTGTGAGATGTCCCTGCCTTCTGTTGCCCCTGTCAACTGTCTTCCACCCGTTTCCCCCAACTTTGGGCAGGAGAATCGGTGAGAAAACCAAGCTAGGAGGAGCGGTGTGCCGACCTTTCCCAACTCCATCCCTCAGGTTGGGGAGGCGAGATGAAGGACACAGCTCAACCCCCTCCATCTTGAAGATGCTGGAACCCAACATATCAGGAAGAGGATCATACCCCCTCCCACTGGAGGGTGGCTTACTAGGGGGTGGTCCAGACCTGCACACTCCTTTTAATGCTCCTAAAATTAAGTATTGAGGGGTGACCCTGAACCTTGCCTACTCAGTTTCGAGAAAGAAGGGCCGAATAGCCATGTTGACCCAGGAAAAAGAGTACACCAACTACTTTGGCCAAAGCACTTCCGGCCTGTCCCATCTACAACCTGCCTACAGCAAGAAGCCTGGTGAGTCCAGCAGCCAGCAACCCCCAGAGCCTGGAGGACCTGCCCTGCAACCATCTTATAAACTCTGTCTCCAGTGATCAACGGATTTGCTCAACCAAAGACTCTAAGACCAGAGCCTGGATCCAGCTGGTCCCCTGGCTCTACACCAATCTGCAGCCAGCCTCCATGGCCCGAGTTAGAGTAGCCCAACACCCCGAGGAGGTCTCCCCAGCGATCCTGACCTAGGAACCGGTGACCCCCACCAACCTCCCTCAAGCTTCTAGACTACACCTGCAGCCTAAACCTGAAGGGTCCCCCCAATTGCGACTGAAGGCGGTAAGAAGACCCCGTCCATGACTAAAGGGGTCTGAAAAGCAGATCGCTACTAGAGGCGGTCAGATTAATCCGATGCCCAAAGACGCCCCTGAATCCGATGCCCCATAGCCTTGGTTGGCCCAACCGACAGTGTCCAGGCATCCCACAAGATCCCAGCTTACCTCTCCAGCCGGTGGTCGCCTTCAGGAAGTCTCTCTGCCCCAACCTGCAGCATCTTTGTCGAACCAAAGATCTCCATTGATATCCACCGGGTCCCCGAGGTCGCCTTGGCACTCTGCACCCGGCTGCCCCTGTGCCACTGGTGGTAAAGCTCCTGTGCTGATTGTTGGCCCCGGCACTGCTGGTCTTAACCCCAGGAGCTTTTGCTCCTACACCCAAGTGGCCTGCTCATAAGCAGTCCCTATCCAAAGGCCCCCTTAGTCCCATTGGGACACTGCACTCTGTACCTGGCCACCCCAGTGCCGCAGGTGGTGCAACTAGAGTGCTTACCTAGACCTTAGGGAACCTGGATTCTAACCCCCAAAACTCCCAATTGTGAGACTTTTACTTGCCTGCGAAACCAATAACAATTTTTCTCCTATAGGAACCAATGTTATGAGATTTTTGGGCCAAAACTTTTCTTGTGTTGAACTGATATTCGTATGGAGAAATTGTAACTAAACTGCAAAGTCTAAAAGGTCTTACTTTCCCTGCATTGTGAGATCCCTCGGTGTGGTATCTAGGCATACCACCCCAAGTAGTCATTATAATCTGAAACTAATCAAAAGTATTCTAAAAGCAATTATTGTGTAATTTAAACTGCTTTTTGAAACCATACCAACCGGTAAAAAGTTCAAATCCATTCCCAATTGCATTCCTGTGTTAAGGTTTACAATTGCAATGGAAAGTATATATTACCTACATGTACCAAGTCCTGCTTGGTTCTAGGAATAAAATACAAGTATGCCTTTTTTATACTTACCTAATCGATCTGGATTTTGTCTTTGAGTGTATGCAATCAGTCCATGAGTGACTGAATACAATAAATGCTATATATATATAAGTGCAATTTTTCATTTCATTTTCAACAATTGAAGCAGACCAGGTTAAAGAAATATCAAATGCCACTACTTCTAGACGGGCTGCTGCTCTGCTATGTATTTGGACGCACCGCCAAGTACATATTGACATAAATAAGTTTAAAAAACTGTTTATCGCCTCCAAGCCTCAAGGCCTTTTTGTCAAACTGGGGGAGGGAACAAACAATGAGCAAATAACTAGTAGCACATTGACTGAGGAGGAGATTTTGTTGCTTCCTGAGGAAGAAAGGAAAAGACAGAGAATAGATGCAAATAGTGAATTTAATTCATGGGTCTCAGATAGAGCCAGCAATGAGAACGGCCACCACACATTGGGACAAAACATCCAGTCTGCATGGCCTGTTTCTCCTGCACCTCAATTCTCATCCCCTCCACCAGCAACTTCAATTTACCCATCACTTTCAGGCCCCTACATACAGTGTGAAAGACATAACACACCTGAACAAGCACTGGCTTTACAACCAAGCTTAGCACGCGTACCTTATTTCCACATATCCCTGGAAGGTGATTTAACTAGAGTACCTTACATACCAACTATCCCTAGAGAGGGCAGTTTTAGAACACCAGTCCTGAATGGGCACTTATCCTTAGGAGGGGACATGCTACATGCTTTTGAATCCCCAGCCCAACCTTCCACTTTTGGTCTGAGTGAAGATTTAGGGCAGAGTGCAAAAGAGAGAAAAGATGAGTAGGAACATGAGCAGTTGACACACCTGAGGAAAGAGGCAGATGAGTTCCAAGAAGAAGTGAACACTGATAGGGAGGAAATACAACGCTCCATTAATAAACTACAGGATAAGCTAGAGAGGAGGGAACGGCTGATACATATACGGTCACGAACACGGACCCTAAAGGGAAAGGGTTAAAACTCATATACTGATGACATACTATTGAACACTAAAATAACTGCACCAAAAATAGTGTTGGGGGGACAGCCATGCTAAAGCCATGGACCTCCTTGGAGGCAACCCAAATGACTAAGGACGCGCCTGACCCACTCACTGCCAGTGTAAAATATTATGAGTGGCTTCATAAAATATGTATTGCCTATACCCCCCTCGAGATGTAGAAATGCTATTAAAAATGGGATATGGGAGCAGATGGTCTTTAGTAAAAAGTGCATTCCAAATTCCACAGGAAAGGGATTAGACCATACTGACTAATAATATGGATGTCACAGAAAATAGATTGATTAATTGGTTAGAGTCTATCAGGGACACAATTAATAGCCTAGCAGTTAAACATGGTGATTTTTCTCAAGTCACTGCCACGTTGCAGGAGCCAGGTGAGTCAGTAGCTGATTACATCTTAAGGTACAATGAAGCATGGGATAATAGTGCAGGGGTACCGCGCACCACAGATGCCTATAAGGTATTGGCTAGGCAAACCCTTATGAATGGATTGCTAGCTTCTGTGGCCCACAGTTGTAAACTACGCCACCCTGATTGGTCCACTAAAGGATATCACGAGTTGTGCACGCTTCTCATACCTATGGAAAGAGATGGTATTTTTAGAGTAAGGAAGGACATCGCTAAAAATGACAAAGGAATGATGTTGCAGCAAGTACAAAGAGAGGAGGAGCCGGAGGGAATGTACTATCAGGGGCACAGCAAAGACAGGATAATGGACAAGGATGCCAGAGGAAAGACTAGAGTAGGGATCAGTGCTATATTTGCCAGAGGTATGGGCACTGGGGACGCAATTGTAGAAATAATGGAGGTAGAAGGGACTGGAATGAGAGAAGTGACCAGTATAATAGAAATGATAGAAACAGGAATGAAAGGTTTGACAGAAATGAGACCCAGCCATCTGCAACACCCATGCCCAGAGACCTGAAGCAGACCCAGCACTGCCTGAGGAATGCTTTCCAGGAGCAACATGGATCAGCATAGGACCACGCGGAGAGAGAGATGGGACAAACTGCAGCAACCAGAGCCCAGTGCTATATGATGAAGGTATCAGAGACATCAGAGGAGAATCCCATGTTTCAAATTCAGGTAGGAGATATAGAGATCGATTTCCTAATAGACAGTGGTGCAACCCTATCCGCAGTAAGAAACAAGTTGGGTCCTGGTAGTGGTGAAACAGTCACTACTATAGCAGTAAATGGAATGATGATGCATGAAGAATTGTCAGAACCCCTACCAGTTTCTGTTGATGACTTCACATGACCCATCATTTTCTGATGTTGCCAGATGCGCCCATCAATTTGCTGGGGAGAGACCTCCTCTGTAAATTGCATGCAACATTATATTTTTCACAAAATGGGATTTGCTTACAAGTACCTGAGGACAGGTTAGAATTGTCTAACAGAGCACTTACTGCTTGCAAATTAAGTGAGGACTCTGTGTTATGTGCACCCCGTCTTGTCTCTCTCTTCAACACGTTACCAATGGACTCCATTACATGGAGATTTTTATGAAAATATGTTTCAAGAATTGTTTAAATACAGCTCTAACATGGAGAGAGAATTGGTCACTCATTTAGTGCAGTTGACATTAGAACCTGAGCTCATACACTGTACTGCAGCATTTTTTACAGGAGCAGTGCCTGAATGGTACGCCTACAGGGCAGACAAACATTTGCACTGGACAATGGAGTTGCTTGAGCACACATTATATGTAGGAAAAGAAGGGTGTGCAGTGAGCATTGAACTAGGAACACAGGAAATTAGGTTATTTCAAGTGCCAAATTCTGAACCACATGTATCCATAGCTGTAGCACCAGGTTACTACCCTAAGGATTTGGGCCCCAAGGTCAAACGCCTTCAGGACTTACCTAGAACTAAGGATTTTACATTTCCTTTAGGAATGGTGTCTGTGTTAGGAGATGGAGAAGGGTGGTGTTGGATGTTGTGTATGAACAGAGAGGACTGCAGTTTTTGAAAAACTTGAAGGGAATATGGCTTTACAGCTGACTAAAAACAAGGTCCTAGAGCAAGTGAACTCAGAGGTTTGGGCAAAACACAAAAATGAGGCAGGATTATTAAAAACATGCCCTCCCCATAAAGTGACACTTGAAGAGAATGCTGAATTACCTTATGTCCGTCAGTACAGGCTGTCACCTCAGGCAGAGGGGGGGATAAAACCTGTGATTGAATCTCTCTTGCAACAAAGTATCATTAAAAAGACATCCAGCCCCTGTAATAGTCCTATAATTCCATTACCCAAGGTCAATACTTGGCAGTATAGGTTCATACAGGACTTATGACAGATAAACAACATTGTGGTTCCCTTAGCACCTGTTGTGCCTGACACTAATACTATATTATCTTCCATACCTGTAGAGGCAGAGTACTTTTCAGTCATTGATCTCTCCTCTGCGTTTTTCAGTATTAGAGTCCATCCAGAGAGCGAGTACGTTTTTGCTTTCACAGTAAAAGATACCCAATTTACTTTCAGAAGACTGGCACAAGGCTATACTGAGAGTCCCACGGTCTATGTGCAGGCAGTAAAGAGAGACCTGGATAGCCTACACCTGGAAGGAGGTAGCATCATCTTGCAGTACGCTGATGATCTACTCGTGGCATCTCCATCACTTGAAGCCTGTGAAAAAGACACTGTAGCACTGCTGAATCACCCCCAGGAGAGAGGACACAAAGCTTCATTGTCAAAATTCCCGTACTGCCAAAAAGAGGTGACTTACCTGGGTTATGTGGTATCCAAAGGTACACGCCGCATATCACCTGACAGGATAAAAATGATTCAGGGCATGCAGCCTCCGTCCACCAAGAAAGGAATGCTGTGATTCCTGGGGATGATGAACTACTGCCGCCAGTGGATCCCTGAATACAGATCCTATGATGCCATCCTGTGACAATGTACACTACAAGATGCTCCCAACAACATTGTATGGACTAATGAACTTACAAACTGTTGTAAGAAACTGAAAGAGAC
Organism: Lissotriton helveticus; assembly: GCF_964261635.1. Classification (NCBI taxonomy): domain Eukaryota; kingdom Metazoa; phylum Chordata; class Amphibia; order Caudata; family Salamandridae; genus Lissotriton; species Lissotriton helveticus. The sequence goes on from NC_136070.1 coordinate 561,131,669, forward strand.
TTTGTGTACTGTGGCAGCCCTGGGGCTGCCTGATTACAAACTGCCCTTCCATCTCTATGTGTCAGAGCAAAATGGCATTGCAAATGGTGTGCTGACACAGCAGCATGGCTCAGGAAAAAGACCTGTGGCATACTGCTCCGTGACTTTGCCTGTAGCAGTAACTGGGAATCCAGCTTGTTTGAGAGCAGTGGCATCAGCAGCTGTGATGGTAGAGAGGATGGCTCCCATTGTGTTGGACAACCCTTGTGTTGTTAATGTGCCATATTCGGTACAGTTGTTGTCATTTGCAGCAACACAACATATTTCGGGGGCCAGGCAAACAGGTTATGAGGTCACTCTGTTGTCTAACACCCATATAACCATTAAAAGATGCCCACCTGTTAATTTGACAACATTATGGAATGGAATGGAATGGAAAGATAATTTATAAAGCGCAATGGCTACCACAGGGCGTCCCAGCGCTAACAGAGGATGGGCTAGGCGGAGTACGCTAGAATGTATATCGGTTTATTAAAAAGCCAGGTTTTGAGGAGCTTTCGGAAGGTAAGAAGTTTAGGCTCTGATCTGATTGTGAGGGGAAGCGTGTTCCAGATCGTGGCTAGGTTATAGGAGAGCGAACGGCCTCCACACCTTGCTCTCTTAATTCGGGGCACTGTGGTCAGATAAGATGTCCCGGATCTGAGGTGTCGATTGGGTGATAGGCATTTACAAGGGGACGGTTGATAACGGGGCCTGTTCCCCAATAGGAACAATGGGCAATACACATGGCCTTAAATTCAATCCTCGATTTTACAGGGAGCCAATGGAGGTCTTTCAATCGGGCTTTAACTGAGACTCGTCGTGGGATATCGAGAAGAGTCCTGGCAGCACAGATTTTGACAATTTGGAGTCTGGTAAGCGTGGACTGTGGGGCCCCGAGGTATAGGGCATTTCCGCAGTCAAGGCGAGATAAAATCAGCCCTTGGACCATGATCCGTCTTGAGTGGAAAGGGAGAAGGGGGAGGATTTTACGTAATAGCCTCAGGAGCCCGAAGCAAGTGGCGGATAGCTTGGTTGCCTGGTAATTAAAATAAGTGTTCTGTCAAGCCTTATGCCAAGGCTTTTGATTTGTTCTTTGGGTACGGGGGGAGAGCCTAGGCAGAGGGACCAGATGGCATTGATAGATTTAGAGATGGTATTTCCTAGGAGCATGATCTCTGTTTTCTCCCCATTTAGTTTTAAGCAGGAAGCCGTCATCCAGGCGGCAACTGCTTCTAGACATTTATGTAGGCTATGGCTGGAGTTGAGAGGGGGATCCAGTGCTACCACTAGCTGTGTGTCGTCCGCATAAGTGATAATTTTCACTCCAAAGGGGCGGACGACATCAGCCAATGGGCTAAGGTAAACATTAAAAAGAGTGGGGCTCAGGGAGGAGCCCTGGGGCACCCCACAGTTCAAGGGTTTTCTGGAGGAGGTGAGATCTTTCTTGAATATCTGAAAAGAGCGATCTGTGAGAAAGGATCTCAGCCAGGTGAGTGCCGTTCCCGAGATGCCTATCCTACTGAGACGGTGGAGAAGAATGTTGTGGTTTACAGTGTCGAAGGCGGCACTAAGGTCGAGGAGAACGATGGCCGATGACCCCCACTAGGTGATTCAGATGAGACCCCTGACCATGACTGTGTTGAAGTTGTAAAGACATGTACCACACCCAGACCAGATTTGCAGCAAACACCATTAGAAAAAACTGACTATGAGTGGTACACTGACGGTTCCTCCAGCAGACTAACAGACACTGATTACAGAGCAGGGTATGCTATAACAACAGTAGGCACCATAGTTGAAAGTGCAGCCCTCCCCCTGGAACATTTGCCCAGCAAGCCAAGCTGTATGCTGTAACAAGAGCATGCATCCTAACTGAGGGAATTTTTTTAAATATTTACACTGACTCACGTTATGCCTTTGGAACTTTGGAGTTGTCCATGATTTTGGCCAGCTGTGGCAGTATTGTGGTTTCATAACAGCAGGAGGACGCCCCATTCAAAATGGCCCCTTAGTAAAGAATTTGCTACAGGCAATATTACTCCCCAACAGAAAAGCAGTAATAACATGTGAGACACATACAGGAGCTAATACTGAGATAGCCAGAGGTAACGCAATGGCTGACACAGCAGCAAAAAGGAGCATGTTACAGCCAGTACAGATGGTGATTCAATGGCAAAAAGTATTCCAAAAATACAGCTGATTCAGAGACAATTGTTGCTAGCTGATGTGAAAGAAGCACAATGGTCTGCACCTCCATAGGAAGAAAGAGCGTGGATTGATGCTGGATGTGAGCCAGATGATGAGGGATTGTGGGTCCACCAGGATGGGAGGCCTGTGGCCCCACTCAGTATGTTCCTGCCCCTTACAAGGCTTGTCCATGGACCCACTCACATGGCTCAAGGAGGGATGAATGCTTTGATTAGACAAGAATGGTTTGCACCAGGGATAACAGCTTTCACTGCACAATTCTGCTCCCAATGTCTTGTCTGTTCCCAACATGCTAAAAGTCGGTCCCCCGCTACCCATGATCACTTGCAGGTACCAGAGGGTCCCTTTACCAACATTCAAATAGACTTTGCCTATATGCCCCCAGTGAATGGATTCAAATATTTGCTGGTATGTGTGGATTCATTTTCAAAATGGGTGGAGGCGTTTGTCATTAGGAAGAATGATGCAGCAACTGTTGTGCGATGCTTGATGAAAGATTTAATACCCCGATTTGGGGTCCCCAGAGCATAAACAGTGACAGAGGGGGTGAATTTGTTGCTGCCATTGTGGAAAAGATGTGTGACTGTTTGGGAATAGAGTGGAAACTGCATGCCCCTTACCACCCACAAAGTTCAGGCCAGGTGGAGAGAATGAACGCCACAATAAAAGATAAATTAGCCAAAACAACTGATGCAACAGGCCTGAAATGGCCAGATGCCCTGCCTTTAGTGCTGCATGCCATAATAGCAACACCATTTAGAACAACTCTCTTGTCCCCCCATGAGGTATTGCTGGGGCGGCCTATGTCGGTGGCGTTGAGGTTGCCTCTCACAGCATCCCAAGCAGCACTGCTGTGGACGGATGAGCAGATTTCTGACTATGCTCTACAATTGTCACTGGTGTTGAGCCATCACCATCTCCAGGTGAAGGAAGCTTTGCCTCATCCTTCGTTAGAACAAACACACCCTTTTAAACCTGGCGACATGATCATGGTGAGAAAAACAAATGTTTCTCTTACTTCTAGGTGGACTGGACCCCACGTTGTGCCCATGGTTACCAGAACATCACTAAAGGTGCAGAGACGTCCCAAGTGGCTGCACAGAACACGATGCAGGGCTGCACCAACAACGCCTGAGGCAGAGGCACCTTTAACAGATGAGCACCGGCCACAAGTGGAGCAGCGCGAAACACAGGGCAAGGGGGAGACAGACCAGACCTTTCCTAACAACAATGCTGAGGGTCCATCATCAACTGTCCCAGGAACGGTGACACCAACTGATGCTGTTGAGTGCAGCACGCAGGGCAGGTCCGTGAAACCGCCCCTGAACAAGACGACTACGGACCAGGAGGAGAAGCAGATAACAGCGCACCACAAGAACTTTCATTATTGACACCTACAGAAAGTACCCTGAAACTGAGACAGAAAGACACTGCCTAACAACATTTTAAATTCTGAAAGTGACATTTACCACTGTCGAGGAAATGCATTGCATTGTGCTAACAATATTTTTAGTACCTTAATTATGTGTGTGCTGCCTGTAATGCAACAACCTGCTGACCATCTCCTCATTGCAGTACATGAGAAAGTTGCCCAGGCTTTAGGTCTTCAAAATTGCTGGATTTGTAGGGAATTATCCAGACACCCCAGTGACCCAATTGGCCTTTATGCAACACCAGTGCCTATACAAAATTATGCGCAAGGAATAGGATGCCTCATATCCAATGTAACCTGGGATTGCGGAGAAGGAAGGATTGGATGGTACCCACGTTGTACCATACTGCCAAATATTCAAGCCCAATACCAAGTGCCTCCTACAGTAGAATACAAAGACAAGGAAAAAGCATTTCCTGTATCTTTAAAGCATCATGTTTCAGGATATAACCCAGCTTCGCGATACGTAGGACATTTAAAAAGTAGCCAGTGTCCTAAAATGTTATAATTTGATAATATCACAGGGAATAGGAACATTAAAGACAGACAGTTAGTAAGTAGGAACTGGACAGCTAACGTACGAGGAAAACAAGTAAACTATACTTTGCATTACTGGAACATCACTGTAGATGGAGAGACACTATTAATAACACCTGATGGTCTTTTATATGATCCATTTATTGAGCAAAAGAATAAGCATGCTAGGGCACCAAATGTGATTTCTAAAATATTAGAATACCCCTTATGGTCAGCCCGCTGCTCATACATGGCACCATAGGCAAATGTTACGCTTATAAATTCTTCATGGATTGATTACAAATGGTGTGATCAATTCCAAAACAATTTTCCTGAAGGGGTACGCCTTCGCTCAGTAAATATCACACATTAGACACACAGTTACAGGGCGGAATGTATTTTGTTTGTGGCACTAAAGCATACAAGGTGCTTCCCCGGCACGGGGAAGGCATGTGTGCTATTTCTTATCTTACACCAAACATTTCAGTCGTGCCACACATTGCAGCCCATGAGCCACTAAATTTGGGGAGTTTTGCTCATAGAAATAAAAGATATATACATGCACCTATTCTGGAAACTATACAAGGTCTATTCTTTGAACTAATGCGTATATTTATCCCTGGATATGGGGTATATTATTTAGAATTGGCTCTAGTTAATATGTCTGCTGAGCTAGCTGTAGCATTCAATGCAACAAGAGATGCACTTCAACAGTTGCAGATGGAAATTAACTCAAAAGCTGCCAACCATCATCTGGACCCCATCCCCAGTGCCATTGCTATTGACTTTTATACCCTTTCCCTCTCCTACTGGACCACTCTGGTCAACCTCTCCCTCTATCAAGGCTCCCTTCCTGTCTCCTTCAAAGCTGGGCTGGTCACCCCGCTTCTTAAAAAACCAACTGCTGATGCGTCTGACCTCAACAACTTCCGCCCCATCACTAACTTACCGTTTCTTGCGAAGATTACAGAAAGATGTGTTGCGAAACAACTCTCTCGTCATATCAAGGACAATGATCTTCTTGACAATTTCCAGTCTGGCTTCATTCAAAACTGCAGCACTGAAACAGCCCTACTGCAAGTGGTTGATGACGCGCTGAGGATCCTCGACTCGGGGGGTCCTGTCTTCTAATTCTCCTTGACCTTTCTGCAGCCTTTTACACAGTCAATCACAACACCCTTCTCAACATTCTTAAACAGAGAATGGGCATGGCGGGCACTGTGCTTAAATGGTTTGCCTCCTTCCTCTCTGATAGACCACAAATGATCAAAATAGCGAACAGTCTTTCATCTCCTGTGGTGGTAGGTCAAGGTGTTCCTCAAGGCTCTATACTTGCACCCACATTGTTCAACCTCTATTTAGAACCACTAGGAAACCTCCTAAGTAAATCCGGGATCCACTATCATCTATGCTGACGACACTCAAATCTACCTCAAGGTTGCCTCCACTCAAGATCTCTCTATCCTAAGCTCTACTCTCGACTCCATTCATAACTGGATGTTTACTCATCAACTGATTCTGTATCCCTCCAAAACCAAATTCCTCCTCTTCTCCTCTTCAATCTTTTCTCCCCCGGTGCAATCATGGATGGATCAGTTGAATCTACTGCACACTAAACCCTTCATTGCCGACAGCGCAAAATCCCTGGGTGTCATTCTCGACAGAAAACTCAATCTAACCCCCCCACATCAATTCCATTGCAAAGTCTGCTCGATACCATCTGCGCCTTCTTTGGGGTATCCGTCGCTTCTTCCCGGAGCAGGACCTTATAACCCTGGTGCAATCGCTGGTCCTCTCCAGACTTGGGGGCATATTATCAAGGGGGTTTATCTCCGCTTTTTTGGCTTTAAAAGCCAAGAAAGCGGAGATAAAATTATCTCCCTATTACCTAGCTGTTGCTAACACCTGTTAGCGACAGCTAGTAGGAGATAGCGACCATCTTGGGCCCCACTTTGCATGTCAGTGATATTTATCACTAATGACATGCAAAGTGGGCGTGCCAAGATGTTTGCGACTGTAAACAGTCGCTAACATCGCTATCTCCTATTACCAACTTTTGGAGATATTCGCGCTAAGCGCGAATATCTCCAAAAGCTAACACCTGCCCTGAGCAGTTCTTAGCCATGTTATCCAATGGGAGGTGGATAACATGGCTAAGAGCATTAGCTCGGTAATGCATGAATATCGCTGACTTTTCAGCGATATTCATGCATTGCGGCCGTTTTTTATCGCATTTGCGATAAACCTTGGTAATACCAAGGTTTATCTGTGGTAAAAATCGCCGCAGCTCAGCGGTAAAATTTTGTCTCTAACCAAGCAATAGCGATAATTATCCCTATTGCTTGGTAATATGCCCCTTGACTACTGCAATTCTCTTCTTACTGGCCTCCCCAAATCCCACCTGTCCCCCCTTAAATCTATTTTCCATTCAGCAGCTCGTTTCATTTATGGGGCCAAAAGAAGCGACCACATCACACCGATGTTATCCACCCTCCGCTGGCTTCCAATCGAGGCTAGAGCTATCTACAAGACTGCTTGTATCACCCACAAAGCCTTGCAGTCCTCCTCTCCTCGCTACCTGGCGAATAAACTGCAACTCTCTGGAGGCTCTAGACCATGACGTAATGCGGAAAATCTTCTGCCAATAAACGGACAAAGGTGCAAGAACATTTCCTGTGTCTTGTGGCAGCTGGGGTCTGTTTGCTTTGCTTTGCTCTGAGGAGGGTTGGAGGATTTATTACCCAACTTAATGGATTTATTACCCAACAGGGAGGAGTGGTTTACACTTCCTAAGTGCGCATGAATGTTTGGCCATCCGTCTCGGGCTGTCAAACATTCATGCGCACTTAGCATATTCTCCACCCAGGCTGCATTACAGCCTGAGTGAAGAACATGCCCAGGCTTTGATTCGCTGCCTGAGAACTGAACCAAGGTGCTCAGACCAATTACAATTACAGCATTGTGATTGGCTCAGGGAAGCTTGGGTGCTTCCTGAGTATTTCCTGTTTTGACTGGATGGAGGTATTGAGAGACGTGATGAGGAGGATGCGATGAAGAGAACGCAGCAAGAAGGTAAGTATAATTAAATTTGTTTATTTCCCCCCTTGCCCCCCCACCTCCCCACCCCAGTCTCCCCGTTTCGCCACCCCCGATCCGTGCCAGCCTGGCAGACAGGATATCCGTCATGTTTGTGACAGAGTATCGCATCCAACAAACTCTAAATCAGGCCCTATGTGTTTTGTAGGGTATATATTTGGGTCTTACCTTCTCTTGAAGAGCCTTGGTTTGCCTATGTGCTTTGCTAAAATTATTTCTTGTGGGTAACCTCTGTGATTCAAAACTATTAACTTTTGTAAAAAATAATTTACAGACTCGGTTTAAACCTGAGGCAGATTTTTCTTAGACACACCCATGTGCTTCAAGGGGCACCCACGCTTCGAAACCTCGCTAGGCGTATGATGTGCTATTTAAAAAATGGAGTTGAACAACCTTAGGCCTCGCCACGGATATGGAAAGCACAATGTCAAAACCAATGCAATATATTGCAGCCTGAGGCTTTCAACTAGGTATGCCTTACTTCAATTCGCTGAGTGACTGATCATTGGGTTCTAGTACCTGTCCTTTTGCATCCTACATGTCACACTCAGCACAGAATGGCAAGCATTGAAACTCGAAAGACACTGGGAACTGTAATACAATGGTTGGCCAAAACTCAGATTCAGAAAGACTTTATTGGGCTGAATCACAGCCATAAAAGTATATGTCAACATAAAATAAGTTATAACCAATCCATCACTCCATATTTACAAAAGTAAAATTACACATATGATAAAATACAAATGCATCAGATTCTGCGAAAGTACAAGTGCGTAAAGCAATGTCCAGAGTGCCGTTCTACCATTACACAGAATATACACAGTTTAAAAGCAAGTTACGATACACGGGATATGTCCTATTAACCAAGTAAAAGACATAAAATCATTTATAATCCAGAAATCCAATTTACTCTAGACACATAGGGGGATATTAGCAACAAATTATGATATTTATCGCTAACCGCGTTTAGCGCGATATTTTTTAGCGCTGTCGAATGCCGGAACCTATTGCCATGTTAGCGCCGTATTAGCAACACGCCACTAATAGGCGATAGCTTCCCTTTCCGGCAGAAAAGGACGGCGATAGATTTAGCATGACGGCGTTAAAAAGCCTGACGATAACATAAAAAAAGTGCCGATGTGCCAATTAGAGACGGAATCTGATCGCTAATTGGCACTAGGGCTGCATTTCTCACATTCGGAGTGAAAATGCACTACAAAAGGCCCTTCGAGCAGGAAAAAAAAATGGAAAACAGCAGAGGAGCTAGGGATGAAGCTGGGACCAGTGCAGATGACACCAACAACCCCACAAATACCCAGGAGGACCAGCCAGAGCCCCATGTGAAGGCCAAGAGAAAGAGGAACCCCAATTTCAGCCCACAGGAAAACCAGGTCCTGATTGCAGAGGTGACTGAAAACGAACAAGAACTGTTTGTCACCTCCACAGTGACAATGCAGAACAATGTCATATATTCACCCCAGTACAGAGATCTAGGCCTAAATACATCGTTTTTTTGCTTGCCATGCCATTCCAGTTTGGACCCAGCCATACGCAAATCAGTCTTGATCCTACGCCCAATGGGAACAGTCCAGCCCGACCTGCTAGGCCAGATCCTCCCTGGACTGGAAACAAGCATCCTAGGACCGGTTTCGGGCTTTCAGCCCTCATCAACCGGATAGCTTGACTCCAGTGGCATGGAGAGCACAAGACCCTAGTCTGGGCATACCCGTCCCACTCGGGGTGACAAATGCAAAAAGAGCAATTGATGGACAGAATACAGAACAATATCATACATTCACCCCAGTAAAGAGTTCTGGGCCTAAATCCATTGTTTTTTTTCGTGCAATTCCAGTTTGGACCCAGCCATATGCAAATCAGTCTTGACCCTGCACCCAGTGTTATGTTATGTTATGTTAAATAAAATTTATTGAGCGCACGTACGCCCGTAGGCTTCATGGCGCTATTGGAAGATTTGCAGAAACATAACACAGCAAAAGAAAAGACAGAATTAACTATGGATAAGCTTGCCTAAAAAGCCAAGTTTTAAAGGCTTGTCTAAAAGCCAGAATGTCTTCATGGAGTCTCAGTGTCAGTGGCAGAGAGTTCCACAGGGAGGCAGCTAGAAAGTGAAAAGAGCTGCCTCCCTGACGTTGTTTCCTAATGCGAGGCACATCTAACAAGCTCTTGTGACCCGAGCGAAGAGCAAGTGAGGGGGTATACCTAACAAGCAGGCTGCTAATAAATCCGGGGCCCTTACCTTGTAGAGCCCTAAAGATGGGAGTGGGAGCAGTCCAGCCCGAACTGCTAGGCCAGATCCTCCCTGGACTGGAAACAAGCATCCTAGGACCGGCTGCGGGCTTTCAGCCCTCATCAGCCAGGATATCTTGACTCCATTGGCATGGAGAGCACGGGACCCACGTCTGGGCATACCCGCCGCACTCGGGGTGACACATTCAAAAAGAACAATTGATGGACGGAATGCAGAACACTGTCATACATTCACCCCAAAACAGAGATCTGGGCCTCAATCCATCGTTTTTTTGCTCACCATGTCATTCCAGGTTGGACCCAGCCATATGCAAATCAGTCTTGAGAGAGGAGGAGGACAGTGGACGACTGCAAGAAGCGCTGGCATGATACTAAGCCGAAGACCAAGGAGAAAGTAACAGCCAACCTGAGAGCAGCAATACAGACTGGAGGTGGGAGTCAAGCGCAACAGGATAAGTTGGAGGAGCAGGTTTCCAGAGTCATTAGGGAGGAGACGGTGGTTGGAGTTGCGGACCAGGACACTGCTGACCGTGACCAGACAAAACAACAACAGGGTGAGTAAGAGCCAGGGACTTGAGGGGACGGTGGCGGATGGGCCCAATGGCACTCGTGCTCAATTAAATGTCTAGAGTGCATACACATAATTACTGTGGACCATATCCTGGATACCGTTGCACATGGTGGAACAGATACATATCACCCTACTCGAACAATACATTGCAAGACACATATTAGCTGGCATACCGACTTTGAAATGTGCACTGAAAACTAAGCACAATATATAATCCAAGCTCACCCTCAGACCACAAAATAAATGCTACAGGAAATGGCAAAGTGGCACATTAACTTGAGATGCGGCAGGATGGCAAAATGGCCCCCTAGCCTCATCACCACACATATACAAAGAGCCTGCACAAGTATGCATCTCTCCCTGACTCAAAATTGATGATGCACTGTGCAGGTGACTGATCATGTGCATGAATAGGCATGCCAGCACACCTGCAACATTGTGCACTTGTGTCTGAGTTGTGTGCAAGGTTGCGTAGGTGCAGTAAAGCCCACCTATTTGCACATGCCCAATCCTGCACACAACTCAGACACACATGCACAATTTTGCAGGTGTGCTGACATTGGTGGTGGCATGCCTACTTGTACACATGATCAGTCACCTGCACAGTGCATCATCATTTTGGCGAGAGAGATGTGCCCTTGTGCAGATGATTGGTATATGTGTGCCGATGAGGCAAAGGGAAATTATGACATCTTCATGCATTTCCAGTCAATGTGCACATTTGCCTCTACATGAGATGCAGTCCTGTGTATACCAAGTGGGGAAGCATCTAGTGAGTCTGCATACCAGACACACATGGAATGTCACAACAAAGTGACCATGTAGGCTGCTGGATAAAAGTTGCACATCCAAAAATGCACACATATAGCAGACTTGACTCATAGTGCGATGGAATACAATTTGCAGGGGGTGGTATGCCTACAAAACCACAGTATGTGGACAATGCAGATTAGGAATGTGTCACACAATTATGTACTGCATGCCTTATATATGTGTGACATACTCACAGAACCTAAATGTGCCTGTAAAGCAGTATGACAACCAAAGTATAACAACAAGCAAGGATAGCAAAGTTGCAACAATTAAAGAGAAAGTCAGAAATGTCACCCTCATCCTTAGGTCAAATTGCACTCCTCCACCCCCAAGTCTACACACCTGCAATACAGAAAACAGCATTCCACATCTGTCCTGATGTGAGTTGCCCATCATACCATCATGTGCAATTAAACTTAACTGGTAAGTCAAATCTGTCAGTGAACTATTTTGCAGTCAGGTAGTTATAACCCACACGCTAAGCCATCCATTAATAACCAGAACCGGGAATGAATGAATGAATGAATTCGCGATTTGTATGAGCGCAACTTAACCCGGAGGCATCAATGCGCAGAGGATGGATAGAAAACAAAGCAACTGAGTGGACGGGGACAACCGGGAGAGGCAGCACTTAAGCATATGATTGAGCAAATAGCCAGGTTTTAAGATTCTTCCGGAAAAGGGCAAGTGAGGGCTGAGTTTTAAGGTTGGTAGGAAGCGAGTTCCATAGCTTGGGGGCGAGGGGAAAAAAAAGTCCTCCCGCCCCATCTGGCCTTGGCGATCCGGGGGGTCACAAGAAGATTTTTGTGAGCAGATTTCAGGGCTCTACCCGGGGTATAGGAGGATACGAGAGACCTGATGTCCTCTGCACCCAGGCCATAGAGGGCCTGAAAGGTCAGGACCAGAACCTTAAAGTTGATCCTAGCCTGAACAGGTAGCCAGTGGAGGTCTTTTCTGATTTCTGTAACAGAAGCACGTCTGGGGGCATTCACCACAAACCTGGCTGCAGCGTTCTGAATAGTCTGTAAGCGGAGGATGAGTTTTTTGCAGATACCAAGATAGAGGGCATTGCAATAGTCCAGGCGGGGTGAGATAAGAGCAATAACCACCTGTTTCCAGGCATCGGGGGAGAGATAGTGTATTCGTTTCCTGAGGATCCTCAGGACCCCACAACAAGTTGACACGGTTTTGGCAACTTGTTTATCAAATGCCAGTGTGGTGTCAAAGGTGACCCCCAAGTTTCTGGCAACTAAGGATGGCGAGGGGCAGGTTCCGAGGGAAGGTGGCCACCAATCCGAGGACCAGAGATCTTGTTTGCCACCAAAGATGAGGATCTCGTTTTTTTCCCTGTTTAATTTAAGGAAGTTCGTGGACATCCAGCCTGCCACGGCTTCCATGCAGTTCTTGAAGTTGAGGGGCGTGGACTCCACAGAATGGGATAGGGAAACCATTATCTGGGTGTCGTCGGCGTATGACAGGACTTCCAGTCCAAAAGATCTTACAATCTTTGCAAGGGGAGCCACACATATGTTAAACAACGTAGGGCTCAAAGATGAGCCCTGCGGGACCCCACAATGCAGAAGCTTGGCAAAGGAAAGGGAGTCACCCAGTTTGACTCTTTGGGAACGTTGGATAAGGAAGGAAGTCAGAAGACTAAGGGCAGGTCCTTCCACTCCCATTTCACCGAGCCGCCTGGACAAAATGGTTGGGGACAGGGTGTCAAAGGCAGCTGTAAGGTCGAGCAGGATCAGGATGGTGGGATGACCTCTGTCGACCTTAGCGTGGATGTTGTTGACTACCACTGTAAGGGCTGACTTGGTGCTGTGCGCCTTTCTAAAGCCGTGCTGTGAAGAGTCCAGCAGGCTGGCTTTGTCCAGAAACGCACTGAGATGGTGGTTGAGGTGCGCTTCAAGCATTTTGGCAGGGGCAGGTAAAAGTGATATGGGACGGAAGTTTTTGAGAGTGCCAGGGTCCAAAGTAGGCTTTTTCAACAAGGGCTTCACAATAGCCAGCTTCCAAGATTCAGGGAAGACACCATTTGAAATTGCCAGGTTCATGACCTTCAGGTATGGGGGAAGAAGAACTTCTCTGCAGTCCTTCATAATTTTGAGAGGGCAGGGGTCAAGGGGGGAGCCAGATTTAAGCTTATCTAGAAGAGCATTTAAGCCTTCATAGGAGAGGGGGGAAAGTTGGACAGGCGTTCTGGGGATACTAGAAGCAAAGAGGGGTTAGTCATAGGATCTGTGGGTGGGACAAGAGCTTGAGTGGAATTGAGGGATTCTAGAGCAGAGTGAATATCAGCTATTTTGTTGTGGAAGAACATGGAAATCTGGTCACAGAGTACTTGTGTCGGAACAGTGGGATCTGGGAACGGGGTGAGAGAGAGGGAGTCCACAATTTTAAAGAGATCTCTAGAAGAGCTGAGGGAGGTGGTCAAATCAGTGAAATAAGATTGTTTGGCTGCAAGGATTGCGGCCTTATAACTTGTGATGAGTTTTTTATGTTTGGTTTTTTCCTCAGGCTCAAGTTGAGTTCTCCAGAGTCTTTCCTGTCTCCTGCATTCCTGCCTACGTAATCTGAGGAAATCAGAGAACCAGGGGGCCGAGGACCGTTTCCTGGCGCAATAGTGGGGTTTCAAAGGGGCTAGAGTATTAACTGCTTCATTGATGGTTTTGGTCAGTTCCAGAGCGGCTGCATCAGTGTCGGGTATGGGGGAGGATAAAAATTTAGCGATAAAGGGGGTGAAGGCTACTTTATTGATGTTTCTAAAATTCCTTTTAAGAGTCCAGACACTATTGTGTTTAAGAGGCGGATCGCGTGGACCGGGGTAAAAGTCAAAGGGAACTGCCTTATGGTCGGACCACGAGAGAGAGATGGGAGCGCCCACTTCCAATCTGATGTCATTGGAGAAGATCCTGTCTAAAATGTGGCCTGCAGAGTGGGTGGAACAATTTACCCTTTGAGGAAGGCCACAGGAGGCCAGGGAATCCAGAAGTGAACCAGTATCAGATGAGTTAAGGTTTTCCAGATGGAAATTGAAATCCCCAAGGATGGTAAAATTGGGGACATTAATGAAAGGTTCAAGGATTTCCAAGAGGCTGATGGGGAAGGCAGACCTTAGGCCAGGGGGTCTGTAGATAAGGACGCCCGTGAAAGATACAGTAGGGGAGGGGCTGAGAGTAAAATGGGCGGCTTGAAAAGAGTTCTGAAGGGAGGAAAGGCAATCAATGCGGCAGAGAGAAGAAGTTTTATGCAGTATGCCTATACCACCGCCTATACGACCGACCCTGTCCTGTCTTACGAGGGCGTAGCCGTCAGGAATGGCATTAACCAGATCAGGACCAGCAGAGTCTGAGCCCCATGTTTATTATTATTATTATTATTATTATTGGGACATTTGTAGAGCGCTGCGATTACGCACACCGGCGTGTCCACACGCTAAAAGTGGGAGAGGCAGCTAGCAGGGGACACAGAAACTGAGCGGACAATTATTTAGTGTAGAGAAATGTTTTAAGTTTCGCTCGGAACCTGGCCTCCTCCGGTTCCAGGCGCAGGTCCACTGGCAGTTTATTCCAGTTAGTTGCCGCTAGGCATCTAAAGGACCTACCTCCCATGCGGGCTTTCTTGATTCTCGGGATCCTTAGTAGGCCGCCCCCTGTGGATCTAAGCGCACGTGTAGGATTGTACACTTCGATCAATTTAGTCAGAGGGTCGGGTGCCCTACCATTCAAGATGCGATGACAGGTGCAGAGGGCTTTGTATTCCACTCTCCTCCTCACAGGGAGCCAGTGTAGCTGCTGAAGGGCCGCCTTAGAAGGCGCCCTTTTAGGCAGTCTAAGAATCAAGCGCGCTGCCGCATTCTGCAGCACTTGCAGGCGAGCCATGCTTTTTTCTGGAGCCCCCAGGTACAACAGGTTCCCATAGTCCGACCTGGCTGTCACCAGAGCATGAACCAGGGTTTGACGGGCTTCAATCGGGAGTAAGTCAAGGACTTTCCTCAACTTCTTCAGAATCCCGAAACAGACTCCCACCACCCTATTTATCTGGGGGCCAAAAGTAAGACCCGCATCAAACCACACCCCCAAATTGCGTGCCTCTTGGCAGGGGGTTGGGGTTGGTCCAAGGCAGGATGGCCACCATGCCGACGACCAGGCAGACTGGGCTCTCCCCACCACCAGCACCTCTGTCTTGCTGCCGTTCAGCTTCAGACAATTGATGGCCATCCATTCGGCAAGATCTTTCATGCACGAACGGAAGCCATCGGCGGCAAGACAGGGCGCGTGCGACAGGGAGATCACCAACTGCGTATCGTCGGCGTAAGAGACCAGTTGGAGGCCATGGCTCTCCACAATCGAGGCAACAGGCGCGACATACATATTAAAGAGGGTTGGGCTCAATGACGAGCCCTGCGGTACGCCCTGGCCCAGAGGCACCCCCCTTGAATAGCAGTCTCCCTGCCTGACTCGAAAGCTTCTCCCATTGAGGAAATCATGGATCCATCTCAGCGCGGTGCCAGAGATGCCACCTCTGTTCAGACACTGTAGCAAGATGTTATGCGCTACAGTGTCGAACGCCGCGCTGAGGTCCAGCAGGATCAAGGCCATCGTTTGGCCTGCATCCACACCCTCTCTCAGATGTTCCGTAGCCATAAGAAGGGCGGACTCGGTAGAGTGTCGTGGCCTAAAACCAAACTGCGTCGCATGGAGCAGTCCCCTCTCTTCCACGTGCTTCATAATTTGGGTATTGACCACCTTTTCCGCCACTTTGGACAGAAAAGGCAGGAGGGAGATGGGCCTCAGATTCTCTAGTACCTCGAAGCCTAAGTGGGGTTTCTTCCGGAGCGGGAGCACCACCGCCTGTTTCCACCCCTCAGGCAGCTTTCCTGATCCGAAAGAGACATCGAGGACGTGCCTTATATAAGGCTCCAGGACTACCAGACTATCTGCCAAGCGTTTTGGCGACACCGGGTCCCACGGGGACCCTGATTTGACAGAGCGGCACATCACTACTAGTTCCTCCAGAGGAGGAGTGCGGAAGTATGTGATATGCCCTACCGTCTCCGTGTCCCCCAATGCTACCTCAAGGTCAAACCCTGTCGGTGGATTAGGGAAAGTCGAGTAGATCTTCTCTACTTTAGCGGAGAAATAATCGGCGATCCGATCACATGACTCCGTTGAACAACTCTCCGGCTCTGTAGGTACATTAACCGAGGTCAAGGATTTATAAATGCCGAAGAGTTCCTTGGCGGAATTTTCCGCCCCCTGGATTTGTCCAGCATAGTAGGCTGCCTTAGACTTTTTTATCAGCCTATGGTGAAGGCGCCTTTTTTCCAGAAACAATTCCCTAGCCATGTTATCATAAGACACCCTCCAGACTTTTTCTGCCCGCCTACAATCCGCCTTTGTTAACCTCAGCTCAGCACTGAACCATGGGGCTGAACGGTCTTTCCGATCACATGTAGATGTACGGCAGAGTGGGGCTGTCTGGTCAAGCGCTTCAGTGATGCGCTGATTCAGGTTGAAGACCGCTGTTTCTATGTCTTCGCCCCCAGGCTGACCATCCCTACTTAGGGCTTGATTAAAATCCTCCACCGAGAATTTGGCCCACTTCCTCCTAAGATAATTAGGGGGTGCCTGGCTGGCTTTTTTGGGTTTTATGTTCTGTATGGAGAATGCCACCAGATAGTGGTCGGTCCAGGGGATGGGCTCTATACCTGACACCTCCACACCTCCCCAGTTAGCATAGACCGGGTCCAAAAGGTGTCTCTGTCGGTGCGTGGGGTCAAGTAGCTTCAGATCCAGTTGAAGGGCAAGCATGTCCCGACAGAACTCCTTGACCCCTGTGTCCTCTGGGCAATTTAGGTGCAAGTTCAGGTCTCCTAATAGGAGGAATTTGTCCCTGCGCAGGGTCGCCTCCATGAGGCTTTCTAGCAGGCTCTCCCTGAACTTAGTGCAAGCCCCTGGCGGCCGATATACCAAACAGCCATTAATCGTCGTGCCCCCGTTGATTTTAATCGTGAAAAGGCCCGCCTCACTCTCCACGATCGGCGTGCGCTCTAAGCAGCAGCCCAAAGTTTTCCTAAAAATAATCGCAATCCCCCCTCCCACCCCCTCTGGCCTATCCTGCCTGACCCAGGAGTAATTCTCCGGTGTGGCCTCGATCATGTCAGAGTCGGAAAACTGGTCTAACCACGTTTCCGTTAGAAACAGTAGGTCGATCTTTTTATCAGTAATCAGCTCGAACACATCAAGCCTGTGTTTACGTAATGACCTCACATTCAGGAGGCCACAAGACAATGCCTGCTCCGTGGTTACCTGCGGCATGGTCGTAACACGGAAACCACAGTGAGGGCATACCCTGTCGCTGCCCATCATTCCGTGCATACATATGGAAGCAGTGCGAGGGCGGAAGCCAAGGAGTTGATCCCTAGTCCAGGAGATCCTACGACCAGGGGTTGTCGCCCTTGCCCGCAGTCGGCCGCGGACGGGCGCAGACGGGCTCGACTTTGGCGACACTTCGGCGCGCCTTCGACGCGCCCGCTGCGCTCGTCCGCTGCGCTGCCTTGTTAACATCCGCCTTATATACCCCAGAGCGAGTGCCTCAGGATGACTAGCCCGCTAACCGGTCTCCCCCGCTCACCGGAAGTGGCAGTCTCGACCTTCCACGCCCTCCGCGCAACGGTGCTAGTCACCGCGTCGGACCGGGGCGGGAAGGAGAGGAGAGAACAGCCCCGGGGTCCGCTAAGGCAGGTAAGCCTGCAATTGACCCCACAGATTAAAAGTTTTGTTTCCGCAAAGCAATAAAGAGTAAAAGCGCACACACGCTATTTAAAAACTCAGCGCCGAGCACAGTGGCTGTGGACACTGCCACTGCCCACTCACCACCACGCGAGCCGGCTCCTCCAGTGCCTTATATACCCCAGAGCGAGTGCCTCAGGATGACTAGCCCGCTAACCGGTCTCCCCCGCTCACCGGAAGTGGCAGTCTCGACCTTCCACGCCCTCCGCGCAACGGTGCTAGTCACCGCGCCGGACCGGGGCGGGAAGGAGAGGAGAGAACAGCCCCGGCGTCCGCTAAGGCAGGTAAGCCTGCAATTGACCCCACAGATTAAAAGTTTTGTTTCCGCAAAGCAATAAAGAGTAAAAGCGCACACACGCTATTTAAAAACTCAGCGCCGAGCACAGTGGCTGTGGACACTGCCACTGCCCACTCACCACCCAAGAGGGTTTCCTGTCAGAGACGAAATCATGAAAGGCAATATTATTTTTCACCAGAGAGCGGGCATTGATAAGAAAGCCAGTTTCGCTGGGTTGGAGAAAAGGGGTAGGAGGCTTGGTATAATGGACGTGGGTAATAGAGTGGGAACATGCAACTGGTCATTCTTTTTTTTTTTTTTTTTGAAAACCTTTATTGTGCAGATATAGCTGACAAATACGGGCCTACAACCCATCGGGCCGGCCACCACACTGTATTAGCACATAGGCCAGGAAAGAAACTCCAGCAGGTCTCCGATATTACAGATGCAACCAAGCGAGGCAGAAAGCCACAAGGAAACCACAGTGAATAGGAAAAATGAAGGTTAATTTTTTATAATATAATAGGGTGTGTAGCAGGAACATTGCAGTTATTAAGGTCCAAAAGTCCGTGGCGGGTCGTCAACAGGCAGTGAAACAAACACAGCGAGTTTCAAAAAAGAACAGCTACATTATAGCAAGGGCAAAACGTGAGTCCCACATCAGCAAACAATACCATCCACTGCCCAACGCCCACCCATTACTACAAAAATACGCATCAATACATAAAAGGAAGTCAGGATTGCAATACGAAGCCATCCGCTACATCGACCCAGGGAATGAAAGAAGGAAGGGGAAAAAGGGGAAAGAACATCAGGAAAAAGGGTTGAAAAAAACAGGGAGAGGAGGACGCGGCCCCACAGCATGTGCCCCATGGCAAGTAAAGCATACGAAAAAGGGGGAGCCCATGGAACCAAAGGAAACAGGAGTAACGGATGCGCAATGAACATCGGTAACAGGGAGGCCGTAGGCCCACGCTGGCAAATAACACACCCCATGGGGCCTACATGCAGGCGCAGCGTCCAGAAAAAGAATACACAAGAGCCATAGAACCAAGAACAAAAGAAAAACAAAAATACAGACCCCCCCCCACCCACCCCACCCTGCACCCCTGCAGAAGGCTACGGCCTACCCCCCCAGCAGCGTGCCTGTCGCCCTAACCGGAAACCCGAAATATAGAAGAGTCAAAAAGTAAGGAAGGAACCATGTAGGCAAAAAGAGAGGAAGGGGAAAGGAAGGAAAAAACTATCGGGAGAGGAGACACATAATCAAAACTATCAGCTCCCAACCCTCCCGTCCGAGCACATTCAGAGCCCACTAGAAGATGAGATCATTTCAAAAGATAAACAGGCACCAGGAATATGAAGAGGAATCAATCATACATGTATAGCCGCAGGGCGGTCATCTGGCCACGCCACAAAGTAACAGTCCAGCGGTACAAGTTCATCTCAACCCTGTCCTCGTCTGTCCAGTGCCATAGGCACAGAGTGCACAAAGAACCAGAACATGAGGGGCCAGAGGTGAAAAGCAGGGATTCCAAACGTCGAGCTACTACACAAGTTATAACGGCTTCGGACCGGATGAGCAAAAAAGGACGGCAACAGCAGCAGGCGACTCAAACGCGGCTCCGCAGACCAAGGGGAAAAAATTGCCCCGGTGAAAAAGTTACAGGATCTCCACTCGGCAGGCCGAGGCAAAAAATCACCGGGGGACCCGGCGAGACAGATCCGGACGGATCTCGGCTGGAGGCCCTCCAATGCATCCACCACAGGGAAGAACTCCGGACAATACAAGGCAGCAGGCATCCGTACGTCCAAACAAGCGGTGGCCTTAGGATTTTCAATGTCCAGGAAAGGCACCGCGGCACCCTGAAGCGGCGAAGCCATACACGCAGGGGACGGCCCAACGAGCCCGGAACAAAGGCTACCAGCCAGCCCAGCGACAGGCACAGTCATGGAAGCACGCCAGGAACACAAGGCGGCGAAGACGTCGCCAACTGTAGGCTCACCTTTACGGTATTCAGCAAACGTGCCGTGCGGCGAGCCAATTTTGCCGTCCCCAACTAGGCGTAGATGCAGGGTGCGGGCCGCCATCTTTGCAGCCCGGCGCGGCCGCGGCAATCTCCGACCCCAATCCGGCCACCAACGGAGCTCGATGGGAACAAGCCGGCGACAAGCAATGGAACCCTCAGGGCAGAAAGGCGGGCCACCAGAATATTGAGGCACCCGGCGCCACCGACCCACGGGCGCCGCCCGCCGAGACCGGGCGGAGGGTTTCAAGATGGCCAGACAGGAGAACAAAGGGGAGACGAGTCGCCCATGCAGTCAACCCCCGTCCGTGGAAGGCAGCGCTCCACCACCAGGTCCCCAGACAGCCAGACCAGGCCCGGTCAGTCACCACCGGTCCAACCGCACAGTGGCCGCTCCGGCCGACCCCGCTCCTCCACCAAGGGGTCGGCCCCGGCACTCCGCCCCGCCTGGGCGCCGCAGACGAGTCCCAGGCCTGCCCGCTCCGGAGGCCGCGAAGCGAACAAGGGCGCAGCTCAGGATCCGCGGCACTTAGGATCATCCGGAGCAGACGGTAAGTGCCAGCAAAACGTCATAAGTCCATATTCCATCAAATAAGGCTTCTCGGGGCAGGATTAGGTACAGGATAGATAGTTCAGGCAGGAAGGTTGACGGAGCCGAGCTACAACGCGGCCATCACGGTCGCGAGCTTGGCTCCTCGATTGGCGCAACTGGTCATTCTTGAAGCACAGACAGTTACATCCTTTCAGCAGTTCCTCTGGCAGGAGTTTATGGTGGCATGGTAACTTAGGGCCCGATGTAGGTAAATCCCATTTACCGATTTTGAAATACCGAATCCTACCGATTCGGTATTCAAAAATCGGTAAATGGGATGTAGGTCCCAACATCTGGATTCGTTACCGAATCCTTAACAATTCTTAAATTACCGATTTGGTAAATACCGAATCGGTAATGCCCATTCATTCCTATGGGCTTTGAAGCCCATAGGAATGATTAGGCATTACCGATTCGGTATTTACCGAATCGGTAATTAAAGAATTCACAAGGGTGCAGGGGGTGTCACTTTGACACCCTCTAGCACCCCCAAAACGGCCATGTGTGCAATGTGGCACACAGACATGCCCTAAGGGCACGTCTGTCTGTCACATGGCACATGTGTACATGCACAGATGTGCATGTACACAGGAATCGGTTTTTTACCATGGATTTGTATTCCATGGTAAAATACCGATTCTGTAAGCCATGTGCTGCCGGAACATAGGCTACCTACATTGCATTTTCGGTAATTTTACCGAATCGTTATCATTACCGAATCGGTAAATATTACCGACTCGGTAAATTTACCGATTCGGTAATGATAACGAATCGGTAAAATTACCGAAAATGTGCCCCTACATCTCCATAGCCCTTTACCGATCGGAAACGGCCGAAAATCGGTATTTTCGGCCGATTCCGATCGGTAAAGGGCTACCTACATCGGGCCCCTAGAGGGTTGGAGAGCTTTCATGGCACAGAGGGAATATGCGATGTGATGACTAACAGAGGGAGTGAGGGCGATAGCCTGACTGGCCCCTGGCCCTTCCTTGGCGCTGACGGGCGCAGACGGGCAGGACTCTAGCATGACTCCGGCATGCGACCGGCGCGTCCGCTGCTCGCGTCCGCTGCACGGAGTGATGGACATTCCCTTTTAAAGAAAAACTCAGTAGCAATATGGCCGCTATTAGTCAGAGCGCCCTGCCGAGACCGAGCAGCCAAATGATCGGCTGAGGCGTGGGTCGGGCAGCGATGCGCAGGAGGGATCCGAACACTCAATAGCAATCAGGACAGCATGTATCATCCATGTCAGCAGCTGCAAGGCACATACACAAACACATATCACCCTTCCATTTGCATCTCTTCTGAGGGTGGCAGTGACAAGGCCTGAGCACCATAAATAGGCATCATAAAATGCACATACATCAAATCACATACCACTTACACACCACACGTGGGGTCAACCTTGAGGGTAATGGGTGTTGACATTGTCAGTTTAGACAGCAGCAACCACAATAGAAATTCACTATGCACCATACTCACAACAGGTAAGCAACAGGAGGGCAGTAATCAATGCATGCAGGATATAAAATGATGGACGACATGCACAAAAGAACAATGACAATAGACAAAGCTACCTGGATGCACATGTGTACTACATAGTGCAGCGCACGTTGAAACACCAAGTAGGCTCTCATTGCTAATGTGCACAAAGGGGACCCTCCTCACACATAACTCATCTTGCACAAAACACATGCACATGTACCTTACCCTGCAAAGCTGCGCGTCCATGAGCCACACTGACAAGGCAAGTGACAGTGCATGATGAATAGCATGCCTGCAGGCACAACATCTTAACATGGTGCCAGTCACCTCACTGAGGTGCTGAGTCTGGACCACATCCTTAAAGGAGCAGGTCACACTCTGACACATCCTTGTGTACATTCAACCCCTAACGTAAACAAGACATTTGATGACAAACAATGCACAAGTCTCCCAACTCTGACCAAGAGCCATATTCCACCCAGCTTGCGACATCTCAGCATTGTAAATGCACAGAAGTGAAAGGCTCACTGCCTGAAAGGTATAACGTGCATTAAAACTAAAGCTGCAGGTGCCACAATCACACAATGCAGTGCACACACATTCAAATCTTAGCTCATCAACATTGACTAATATGTGGAACAAACTGCATCACTCACATAAAAGAACATAGGACACAACATGTGCCATTTGTGGGTACAAATACGACAAGCATCCTTTGTCATAGCTGTAACCTGTGAGATGACAATGTACAACAACAACATCACATCGGCTATGTCCTCAAAATAATCACTATCCCACAACAAATAGGCATCTCCCAATAAACAGTCAGAATGTACACTGTCCTGCAGTCTGCTTGTAAACTCATACAATGCATGATCATACATGAAACACACTGTCAATATTTATCTCCCCATCACATTGCAGAGGGAGAGACACCACCTCCTGGAGAGCAGACTGGCACAACATTCACTGATGACGAGGACGATTACACCACCATTAATCAGGATGAACTGAAAATTTTGCTCAATTTACTCAGCAGCCCACCTCCAGGATCAGGGCAACCCAGCAGCATCGCAGCAACCCCACCCCCTGCACAAACCAACCAGCAGCAAGCACCTCCCACCACATCTGGCTCCCAGGACCTCGAGGACCCACATCTGGGCTTCCAACGCCGTGTGTTAGAGGTCCAGTGGGAGATGGCTGATCAGGTGAGGGTGGGGTTTGAGGTGCTGGCGGCCAAACTTGATGCCATATGTGGGTGTCTGAGTCCCATCCGGGACCACATACAGAAGCTCACAGACACCCACAGCCCGCTCAATGCTCTCCAACGGTCCATGGGTGACATTGCTAGAGTCATGATTCTGAGACAACACCAACTGTCTGGTCAGAGTGGGTCCAGCAATCTCAACCAGGATTTGTCCAACATCCGTAAGATAATGGAGAGCATGGAGCGGTTGCAGGCACAATTGGCTGCAAGGACTGAACACCAGTGCGATGTTGCTGGAATCTGTCATGCTCTGCAGCTGCTCATCAGTGCATTGCTGCCCCAAGGTCCGGTGTCAATGAATGCTGCTGCTGCTTCAACATCCTCAGCTTCACCCCCTGATTTGTCAGTGCCTCACAGTGCTGCACCCACTATACCACCACCCACATGTGAGGCATATGACACATCAGAGGACGAAGATGAGGATGACAGTGCATTATTGCAAAGGAGAAAGCGGTAGCAAACATTGATGCCAAAAGGCCTGTTTCTTCTTGGTTCTGGGCTTAGTATCATGCCACGGAAGATCACCGTTCACTGTCCTCCACTGTCAACCGAAACTCACATTGGACCTCCACATGGACTACCAAATCATATTTTTCTTACCAATGACACTGCAATCAGCCTGCGGACTGAACTGTGCCTCTTCCCTTGGACCTGTTACCAACAAAGGACTCTGTCTAGCCCTGTAACAGGCATCCATGCAATGTGTGGTTGTATGGCCAAGCACTGGTCCAGTCTTCATTCTGCTAATGTACATTAAAATCTTAAACTCACACTGTTGTGTGTTGTCTATGTCCAATCAAGTATAGAAGTCTGTAAAAAGTGTATGGACAATGAATCCACCAGAAGGTACCCCAAGGGAAATACAAGCAATGTACATGTTTCACCTGACACAGATAGGCAGTGAGATGCCCGTGTATGTGTCAACTATCTGTACCCTCATTGCAAAAGAAATACAATCTAGCTATATCAACCTATATCCACGTCCAATATGGAAATTAGCATGTGTGCTAAAATGTCACCGTTTGTAGCAGGCCACAAGTAGTGTTCCACTTAACAATTGCAAACAGTTTTCTCTTGGCATATCTGCTCACACTCTACGTGGTGGACAAAGCCTGTTGTGATGGTGCGCATTGCATGTCACATCCCAAGATGGTGCACACCATATTCACATTGATGAAGACAAGGGCACACGTCTACCATACACATATGGAACCACAATGTCGGCATCAGTGAAGTTGAGTTGCCAATAGGAACCCACACCAGTCAGTGTGCCCCTTCCCGTGGACAAACGATGCACAACAAATATTTACCCCTCTCATGCTGTGATCACTGTGAGCGTATTGGGCAATGTGTCTAGGGATGCATGGTGCACTGCACTTAGCATATAGTCAGATGCAAGGTCAGCATTTCAAGGGGGGCATCACTATGAGACAATGCCAGAGGAACAGCTGGGACAAGTGGCTATAACACTGTCAATACAGAAAGCAATGCAACATTTACCCCCTTGTGTGCAGCAGAACAGAGTGCACGCAACAAAACGTTACCTGCGACAAAATCACATTTTGAAATATTAAGTGAGTCACGAAAGGCATTGATGAGAAGTGAAGTCAGTATACCTAACTGTACGACTCATGAATGCCATTTCTGAATAACGTAAAATTTAAACTCATTTACTAAATCATGCATGTGCCTGAGTTTGAGCGTCTATGCACAGGAAAATACAATTCAGAGGAAGCTGACACACTGGCAATACGCAGAAAGTGTGCAAAGGTCTGTGCAATGTAGATGGACTCAGCACCAGGAGCATCTGATATAGAGGTGTGTGACGGAATCTGTGTTACCCTGCCCAAACATCCATCTCAATGATGGATAACATTAGCAAAATATATATACTCTCAATGCCATGTCCCTAGGTTGTGTTGTAAATGTGCAACACTGTGCTCTACAACTATGTGAGTCGCACTTAAGATGTAGAACGTGACAAACAACAGTCCCTAGACCAGGCCATAAATACTACTTGCCACCCTGCCATACATGCAAGTTCACTGTGCTCACATCTAAGGTATCCTTACACAATACATAATGCTAAGTAACATGTCATGACCAGACTTACACATCCCATGGATTGTCCAGTGATGGTATGAGTTGCATACAAGCTAATAAACCACACTCCCCAACATCATCCCTGACAGAAGTGCAAGCAATTTGAACTGTAAATATAATTAACAACCCTAAACTAACACTGAACACTAGAACTACTACTGTAATCTAAACTAGCTAGCAAAATCTTACTTACCTAAACTATCTACCCTAACTAATCCTAAACACACAACAACACATCTTAGACATCAACCCCCCTCCCACCCTTCAGGCACACCACGAGACAGGACAAAGACATCAAAGCTATACACAAACTAACTACACATGTAACCTACACAAAGAAATGTTTGTTGTATTTATTATTCAAAAAATACATCAACCCCCCACCCAAAGGAAAAGGAAACTTAACCCCAAATACGGCATAATAATAAATATCTCAAATCTACCTTAAAAGCTAACATTAACTATAACCTACGTTAAAACTACACTACCTAACAATTAAAAGAACTAACCTAACACTACCTAATAACAGATCTTAAAACATTGGGTCAAGGGAGAAGAGGGGGATGGGGTCCAACATATCCAGGCATCATGGCAGTCCAAAATGTTTTTAAGGTCCGTTAAATGTCTGTGTTCATATCAGCCATTTCCCGCTGCATCTCTGCCAGGAACTCATTGTTGTCATGAATCACCCTCCTATCCCTAACTGTAAATGGCATCACCAGATCACCAAGTGCAGGTGGGACTGTCCCTTGGGGGGGTGTGGCCGTAGGTGGATGTGACACCTGTCCAGGCTGGGCCCACCACTGACGCCAGAGGGTTCTGGGATGGGCTGTGTGCCAGTTGCCGTAATCTCGTGGACCGCCTTCCATGTCCCTTTCTTGCGTTCCTCCTGGTGCCTCTTGGCAATGTTGCGGTAACCCTTTGCCACCTTCTTCACGTGCTTGAAGTGGTCCTTCCTCACCTGGAAGGCCTGTTGCTCCGCTGGCGTCATGTCGCCTGTAAAATATCAACAATGGAAATTTCGAGTCCTTTAGACTATGCCAAAGTTTTGCAAAAACATCTGTAATACAAGATCACTTAAATATGGAAGCCTAATCTCCAGCGTAACTATGTGAAGTCAGAGAGTGACCTGGACAACGAAATGTTGAAGCATGGATCAGTGACTACATGCTAGGGAGACTGACATGACAGTGCACGACATGGTACATATACTGTCACAACCAAATGGGACTGACAGTGTTGAACGATGGTGCCATGACATCCCCGGACTGAGGGTGACATCTACAAGCATTCGTAGAAGGGAGGCATTATCCCTCTGTGTGTAGCAACACCCTCTTCCTCTCCTGTGACACAGTGCTGCATGATATGTGCAATGCCCATGTACAGGGCTGTGTGTCCCCTAGCGACTGTGTGCAGTTCATCAACTCATCGCCAACACAGGCACTTTTGCACAAAAGTGCGTGGGTGTCTCTGTGCTGTGAGCCTGGTAAATGTTTTGGAAGTTTACCCAATCTGCTCTGAAGATATCCAGGGACAGCCTACTCACACTTTCAACTATGCTGCATCATGCAGGACACATGTAAACACGTTGTATGGATGAACGCTGAGTTATACATGAAGCGCTGTTCCGCTCTCCAACACTACTACACAATATGTGAAGTGTTGCCACAGAGAGGGGGAAAAATAATTTCTGCAAATTCTCAATCCCTCGTGCATGTCTTGTATCCGCTAAGATCACTCCGTAGTGAATCAATATAAGCATGCCTTTACAATGCAAAAAGTCACAATGCATTCCCCATTGTAACGGCACCCTTCAGTCATGATGCTCATAGTGTTATTAGGGGTAATGCTTTCTCACATATAGCGTTTGATAGCCCTGCATTGTAAAATAAATGGCACAGCAATGGAGGCAGAGCAAAACCATGCATGGGAAATGCATGCACGGTAATGACAACACATGGGACAGAGGAGTTCCCACACCTGGTCCAGAGTCAATCAGGGAATGGCCTAAAGGAGACAGCTTGTAGACACTATTGCAGGGGAAAAACATGCCAATGAGACTCATGTGGCCACCTTTGCTGAGTGTTTGGGGAATGTGCCATTAATATGCTTGGTTCAAGTATACACACTGCCACTTCTTTGAAGATGGCATGCAGCATGCCTACAAATTCATGGTGCAAACTGTGTCTGCGCACTTACATTCTGAAAAGCAATGCCTCCTTGTGCATCATCCGGCACACTTGCACAGTCATCTCATGCAAGGATGTAGATGCATTCCATGTGATCTGATAGTTATCAGCAACCCCACTTACATGTCTCCTCTCCTTTCAGTGTCCTGTGCAACCATAGGCATGTGCTGTGGTGACAGTACCCATAGACCTAGAGGCATATTGACAAGGAAGTGGCAGAGACAGGCGTTAGCCTCCTTGGCTTAACGCCTCTCACTGCCAATTTGTAAATGCAAGTCTGCACTACAATACCAAGGATGTATTGCAGACTTGCGTTCCCCCTCGGTGATGGCGGCAAGTCTCACAACTTAGCAGCTAGGCAGGCCCACATGCACCAGAGTGCAAGAGTGTGTATGTGCAGGGAAGGTATTTTTTCTGTACAGGAAGGTGCCCCTTCCTGGCCATAACCAATCCCAGTATACCATGTTGTAACTTTCATGTGTGCTGAGTCGTGCAGCACACAGGTTATATACAATTTTAATTATTGTAAAGTTTTTCTGTATGGACAGGAAGGGCCACCGTCCTGTACATATACAGACCATTTCCTTTTGCTTACTCAATGTGTGCTGCACAAAGCAGCTCACATGTTAAAAGAAAATATGATGAGAAAAAAAGATTCATCCTCATTTAGCCAGATTACGACCTGGATGTCACTGTTGTTGAATTGTGCCCTGCCATCTGTCAACGCCACACTTATACATATGCGGCAGCGTCAAATACAATGGCTGTTGCTGATGAACGCAAACTTTAACACCCACTGCATGCCACTTTCACGCTATACAAAGCGTGAATGTGTGCCTTATTATAAATGAAGCATTATTACACATGAAGTGGATTAACGCTGGCTCGCTCATGGTGCTAGGCCCCTATTGACAACACCATTTCAATGAAAGTGATGTTGTGTTGGCAATAGGATCTCGATGATATGCACCTTACTTACGATGTGTATCACAGACTGGCGACGCACAAGGTTACAACAGTGAGACCAGTGCATTGCTCATACTTTACTTACTGATTGGTGCACACTTCTGACTTCAGCAATACATCATCACACAGTAGGCAAGGAACATGTGATACACACCCATACTGCATACTACAACGTTGATCATTTGATCCAGACATCCATGACACTGCATCATGACAATATATTTAGTCCCAACTCACTGGTGGCGTGTGGGTCATCGAAGCTGTCGATGTCCCCCTGTGTGAATGGTGGCCGACCATCTGTGAGACAAGAAAAAATATATGTGTTGGTATCAGACGTTAAATCATATGTATCATATTCCTCATACCAATCATCACCATAACAGAAGATGCTACGTAACTGTAGTGTTGTGGTTCATGTTGGGTACATGATTTTGTCCACTTTGACTGCCATTCACAACAGAACAGTAAATGCTGAGTCGGGACAAACTAGGCTGTAATGCTAGCTAACCTGCGCATGCTAGTGGTGTGAGACATCCACAAGGCAGCATTATTACATGCATCATGATGTTATACATGCTCTTTGTACAAATGTTTTGCTGCCGCTCACACAAGGCAGTTTCACAGAGCTTTTTGATGTCTGACAATCTGGACATGTCCAATTTCCTTTGACCATTTGTCCCTATTAACTACATTGTCACACATCAATATGTTCACAAGGCAGCGTAGCTAACGTAACACAATTCATGAGGAAAGCATTTTAACACTCCCTTTTGGCCAACACACTGCTCACATGAAAAGTTCCTTGGATAGTGCATGTACAGTCACCCCTGCCGTACACAAATAATATTCGGCATGCACGCACTTTTTGTGCAGGTGTGCCAGCTATGGAACAACAGTGATAAGTGTTGCTCCAGCATAGTGGTTAACAAATACTAGCACCCTATGCTTGTCAATATGAAGCAGCGTTGAGTCTCAGATGCGTGAGTGCATTACATCTCCCACCTCACTCACCAACCTTTTTTCACTATGACACCAGTGTCACACACGTCCTAATTTATTTTAGTTTCAGCAATCACAATGAAATGTAGAGTTTGTACTTACCACTCTATATGCCAGTCATGACTCCCGTGTAGTCCAAGAGGTCAACTTCACGGGCCAACAGATCCTGTCAGCGGTGCTTCAACTGGCGCATGGTACGGTCCACTCCAAAGAACCGGAGCATCTGCACCCGCACACGCTCCCACCTCATCTTCCGCACACTGACATTGTGTCCTTGAAGGATACGGCCTCCCTTCTCCAACATCAAGGGCAGGTAAAATGTTATCATCCAGAGGAATCCTCCCAATGCCCCCTCGGACATCCTGCCCACACCTGGCATCTCCCTGCACACCCGAGAGCCTACAGCCAAAAATTATAACCCTCTAATATATCCCAAAAAACTACTACGAAAGTTAACTACCCCAGCCAAACACCCGACAAATTTGAGTACAAGAGACAAAAAAACACACAAAATAAGTACACAACACTTCACAGATACTATCAACAGGACACAGGACACAGCAACACTCTCAAAATTTCACCACTGCAGCACACACCACCAAACACCTCAAACACTCTCCACAATCACCAGCAATGTGCTCAAAAGAGAAAGTGAAAGTGCAAGACACTACTCCAGTAGACAGGAAGCATACAGACATCACTTCCTGTATCAATGCGGCCCGTTTTGGAGAAAGCGGTAAAATCTGCAAGCAAATAGGCTCATGAGTAATATTTAGCATTGTACAATGTGTTGATCAATGTGTTTTTTCCATCGGGCGAGTAAAAAAAACATTGCGTTATCATTGTAGCGGCAAAATCTTCACGCTTACATAAAATTCATACACAGATGTACAGTCTTAGAGCAAAATTGTGGTTTTATTTTGGGCATGTGTAAGTTTATTCTGTAATTGAGGTATTTGTGTCCATTGTTGTGTATGCATTTGTAGGCATGGGATGAAGCTGTTGGAGCTGACTGTTATCTCCTCTGTGAGCCGGGGGAGTCATTGTAGGTGTTGGCTGATGTGTATGTGCCAGGGGATGACGAGAATGAGGCTGGCGGCGGTGTTCTGTATTGTCTGTAGTTTGCAGAGTATGGACTGGCTGATGCCAGCATGAAGTGCATTCACATAGTATAGTCTGCTGGTGATGAGTCCATGGGTGACTGTCTCCCTTGACTCATGGGGGATCCATTTGAAGGACTTCCTGAGAATGCGGAGTGTGTTGAAGCAGCTGTAGGTGACGGTGCGGATCTGTTGGTTCGTGTTGAGTGATGAGTCGAGTATGATGCTGATGTTTTTAGCGTGGTCTGCGGGGAGAGGTAGTATTCTGAGGGCCATGAGCCAACAGGTGTTGTCCCATTCTGAAGGGCTGGTTACAAGGACGAGGTCTTCTGTCTTCTCAGGGTTGGGCTTCAAGCAGCTGTTGGTCATCCAGACTGCCCCTTTTTGCATTACTTTCAGGAAGTTGATAGTGGCGGTGAAGTGGACTTTGGTGGGTTAGAGGATGAGCTGGGTGTCGTCAGCATAGGATAGGATTTGAGGCCGTGTTATTGGACGATGTCTGCGAGGGTGGTACATGTACATTTTGAATAGGCTCTGGCTCAGTGATGAGCCCTGTGGGACTCTGCAGGTGATTGTTCGTGTGATCAGAGATGAATACTGGCAGTCTGCTCCTTTGCCTTCTTACGGTGGGGAATGATTGGATCCAGACCAGGGCTGTACCTTGGATGCCTGCACCATGTAGTCTGGTGACTATTGTGCGGTGGGAGACATTGTTGAAGGCTGCTGAAAGGTTGATAAGGATGAGGTCTGCAAAGTTTTCTTGGTCCAGGAGTGTGTTGATGTCGTCTGTGGCGTCCAGTAGAGCGGTCTCAGTGCTGTGCTTGCTTCTGAATCCTTATTGTGATGGGTTGAGGATGGGGTTCTCTTTGATGAATCTTGTCTATTCCCTGTTGACTGTTTTCTCTGTGACGTTGGCTGCAAAGGTGAGAAGTGAGCTGGTCCGATAGTTCTTGAGGCCGGTGGGGTCAGCTGTGTGCTTCTTGAGCAGGGCCATTACTTCTGCACCCTTGTATTTGTCTGTGCAGGTGCATGTTTTTAAGGTGATGTTGATGTTGTGTGCTGGTTTGTGTGCATTGGCAGAGGTGGCTCTCTGGTAGTTGTGAGGGGTTCAGGGCTCTGTGTGGGCCCCTGAGTGGATGACTTTCATGGTGTAGGAGGTGTTTTCATCCGTGCCTGGTGTCCATTTGGAGATGGTGGTCTGGTTGGTGTCTCAGGGATGTGAGTGGTCTGGCTGCTGCGTCCGGTGTGTGGTCCAGCAATTTGTCTTGGTGGTTTATGAAATTGAGGTGGCAGTGGGTTCAAAGGTAATAGCAGATGATACCCTCAAAAACATCTTTGCCCCCCATTTCACGCCCATTTTTCATCTTTGACCCCATTTCACGCCCATTTTCAGCTTTTCACGCCCATTTTTCATCCTTTACCCCATTTCACCCCCATTGCTCATCCTTTACCCCATTTCACGCCCATTTTTCATCTTTGGCCCCATTTCAAGCCCATTTTCTATCTTTGACCCCCATTTCACGCCCATGTTTCACCTTTGACCCCATTTCACGCCCATTTTTCATCTTAGCCCGCATTTCACGCCCATATTTAATCTTTGACCCCATTTCACACCCATTTTTCAGCTTTGACCCCATTTCACGCCCATATTTTATCTTTGCCCCCATTTCACACCCATTTTTCAACTTTGACCCCCATTTCACGCACATTTATTACCTTTGACCCTATTTCACGCCCATTTTTCATCCTTTACCCCATTTCACCCTCATTGCTCATCCTTTACCCCATTTCACGCCCATTTTTCATCTTTGACTCCATTTCATGCCCATTTTTCATCTTTGGCCCCATTTCAAGCCCATTTTCTATCTTTGACCCCCATTTCACGCCCATTTTTCACCTTTGAACCCCATTTCACGCCCAGTTTTCATCTTAGCCCGCATTTCATGCCCATATTTTATCTTTGACCCCATTTCACACCCATTTTTCAGCTCTGACCCCATTTCACGCCCATATTTTATCTTTGACCCCCATTTCACACCCATTTTTCATCTTTGACCTCCATTTCACGCACATTTATTACCTTTGACCCTATTTCACGCCCATTTTTCATCTTTTACCCCATTTCACACCCATATTTTATCTGTGCCCCCCATTTCACACCCATTTTTCATATTTGACCCCATTTCACGCCCATTTTTCATCCTTTATCACATTTCACGCCCATTTTTCATCTTTGACCCCCATATCACGCCCATTTTTCATCTTTGGCCCCATTTCAAGCCCATTTTTTATCTTTGACCCCCATTTCACGCCCATTTTTTATCTTTGACCCCATTTCAAGTCCATTTTTCATCTTTAGCCCCTTTCAAGCCCGTTTTTCATCTTTGACCCCATTTCATCTTTGACCCCATTTACCGCCCATTTTTCATCTTTGACCCCAGTTCACACCCATTTTTCATCTTACCCCATTTCACACCCTAAATTGCATTAATGACCACAACGGACACACTCTATTGACTTGTTGCCCCAAAACAACACGCTACAATTTGGATTTGTGCAGAGAAGACAACCTATGTTTCATGATTTACACAACAGGACACACCAAATATTAGAGTTTGTTAGCACAATTTACACAATTAAAAGTGTACTTTGGCACACTGAAGAGCATCTCTTTACTGAGG
This sequence comes from Lissotriton helveticus, assembly GCF_964261635.1. Lineage (NCBI taxonomy): Eukaryota > Metazoa > Chordata > Amphibia > Caudata > Salamandridae > Lissotriton > Lissotriton helveticus. Next base: position 561,165,077 of record NC_136070.1, read on the forward strand.
AGACATTCCCACCATTAATTGAGTAGTGTGATGTTCTTTGCAATCATTGTGCTAGGTACTCTTTTCATAGTGATGTACTTCAGGACAGTAAAATGCAGACAGAGTATGTGTGTAGTGTATTTCTATTGACACAAACAATGTTTGGGATAATTTTGCATTGATATATATTTGATGGGGACTGTCACAATGTGACGTGGTCAGTTGAAGAAATTGTTTATTATTTGGTTCCTTCAGGCAGTTCCTGCTACATTAACTGTGGTGTGTGCTCCACCTGCCTCATCTTCATCTTCATCCTGCTCATCGTCCAGTGCAGCAGGCACTTGGATCCACGGAGCATTGGTGCGCACACATATACTGTGCAATACACAACATGCTAGGATGATTTTGTTCACCATTTCGGGGCTGTACAGCAGTCTGCCACCTGTGATGTCCAGGCTACGGAAACATGACTTTAACATGCCAAATGTGCACGTGGGCCGCATTATGCTGACTTTGTGCCTGGTTGGTGGGATTTCGGAGAGGTGTGATAATCCACGGGCATAGTACGTATCCTTGATCACCTGTAACATGTGATGGAGAGATGTGTTCATTATTGGTTATGCAGGCTGTGTTGTTAGTGTGGATGGTTTTGTGATGTATGATTTGTGCTATGTTGGACTTCATGTTAGCCATGTGCTGCTTCTGACTGATTACCAGCATCAATGCTAATTGCGTTGCCTCACAGTTGATCCTCTGTCCCCCGAGCCATTTTGATTGTCTACGCTGCGCGGTTGCATCACTGGCACTCCTACTGTGCTACAATGTTATGGCCATTTGCGCATAACCGCAGACATAACACACACACCAACAGGCACCCTGGCTCTCCTAGCGTCTAGCCATTGTACTCATCCTCCATCCTCAAACTCAATGGTATGATAACTTTCAAATGGCAACAAGGCACACCAGACAAAGATCACGTTCAGTTCTGATGCTGCTGCTGCAGCAAGACCTGCCCGACCGCACAACTCAGGCTGTTTCATGTCCAGAGCTGCCGCAAAGCAACACTAAGCCGCCTCCTCACCTGCAGGGACCACTTAGGGCAGGAACGCTTCACCCACACCATCAACATCATCAGACACCACACCATCCACTCCATGGACTACATACACATTCCTGAGCTGAGGCTCTAAATCACATACCACAAATACACAAAATCCATTACAATCTGTGAAATGTTTGCTGACATCAGACTGTCCAAAATCTTCTCCACAATGACCCACAAGGCAGGGCACACCTTTGACCCATTCTTAGCATGTATAAACATCGACTAGTTCATCAATCCCAATAAATGCACATGTAGTGACCACAAATGCATACACTTCCTTGTCGGTCAACCCCAAGCCGCCCTAGACCACTTGCAGAACCACACACAGTTTGTGTAGCTCAGTCAACGAGGTGATGCTACACACCACCATCAACAGCAACACCCTCAACACTGCAGTAGTCACCAATGGCGTTAGATCAAATTTTACTAACATGTATCTCCAACTGCGCATATACACTTGCAGCACTATGCAACTGCAACATACAGCATGCAAGAAATGCCCGCTCGGTCACAAACAAACTCAAAAATGGCAGATGCATCTGCTGACACATGGAGAAGAACTGGTACGAGATTGAGGATACCAATAAACATCCCCACCTACAAGGACACAAAGCTCATAATCAACATTACACCCACACACCACACCTGCCTTCCAGGAAGGATTGCTGTCAGTTGCAACATGAATGATCAGCAGCTGGGGGGTGCTATACGCAGAGGAGAAATGAGTCCTCATCCTCATAACGAAACCATCAGCACGTGGCATCACCTGGTGGGAGGACTGCTTCAGCAGCCCCCAAAGCCTAGATACGTAGGCACCGTATGTGACTCCTCCCTCTCCATGAACCAATAGTGTCCAGCACAACCCTGACACACTGTGCCTTGTGTATATACTTTCATTATGGTTCAAGTTCCTGCATCACACATACTTGGTTCCCACCCCTCCCCACATTTGCATATGAGTGGCGGAGGGGCTAAGCCTTTGGGGATAGTCAGTCAACATAGCTGGCCAGAGTTTACACTGTTCCTTGTGTTGTTGTGTCTGGTAAGTGGGCATGTTGTTTTAAGTGTTGTATGAAAAATGATGACATGTACATTCTAAAAATTGGGAGTTGCACGTATGTGCAGTTGAGGCGTGTGGTGTGTTAAGTTGGTACTTACCAACAAGAACTGCATTTCCGTACGTGCCATCCTGGAAGCGCTGGTTTATGATGGACTGTTGGAAGATGTAGGAACCATGCACTCTCCCAGGAAACTTGGCTATGACATTGGTGAACAGTCCCCGGTGGTCCACTATTGCCTGCTCCTTCATGGAATGTGTGTGCTTTCTGTTGCGTATATGTGTGCACTGTCCGCAGGGGGCACACATAGGACATGTGTGCAGTCAATTGCCCCCAAGACCTGTGGGGATCCGGCTAAGGCATGGAAGCCTTGCTTGATCGCAATCTGTTCCTGCACAGTGTTGAGGAAGTGAAGGTGCTGGGGTATCAGGCTAAGTATGCCATCCAAGGCAGTAGGGAGGAAGATTGAAAAGGCTTGCTGTGATACTCCGCCAACTCTGGCTGTTATTGGTTGAAAGGTCCCAGAGGCCAACATAAGCAGCACAGCCAGCAGCTTTGTCTGCGGAGGAATGTTCGTTCTCCGCTGTGTTGGTGCCATCAGCGTGTGGGCTGTCAAGTTCCGGATGTATTGGATGGATGTCCTTTTGAGCCTGTAGTGGGCAATGACATCCTCTGGCGTTAGGTCTGCGAGGCTGAGACGTCTGCCCAGGACCCGCAGTCATCTTTGGCGCTGCCTCAGTGGAGGTCCTGGGTGAGGTGGCAGTGGCGGTGGTGGTTGTTGCCTTCGTGGTGCTCCAAATTGAATCAATAGTACCTCCATGGCGTCAGTGCCTCATCAGATGGGTCTCTGGGCTACTCTCTGAAGAACTGAAGAAATATCTTTGTTATTCTCTTGAAGGGACAAAAAGCTGACTGCTGAGCGTAAGGAGGCTATTCGGGGGGAATTAAATAATTTACATAAGTCTTGTTTGACTGTAGACCACAGGGAAGCAGGAGAAGGACGGGTAGGGGTAAAGCCGCTAGGGTTGGACTGATGGAGACTTGTTATCATTCCCTCGGCGAGGACAGAGTTAATGTGTGTGGTCGAAGTCATGGGAAAACTCGGGAGGGCTTGTGTGACAGGGGAAACGGTAGGAGGGTCAGTGGGGGCTGGAGCGGGTGGTGGTAGGGGGACATGCGTGGTGTGAGGCTTCAGGGCAGGGTACATTGGGGCATATGCAGGAGGGTTTTCTAGCATGGTATCAAGCAAGGAATCACTTTCTTCTCCCCCTCTATATGGACCTTTACTTTTTCCTCACGGACTGGATAACATTTCTGTACCCGGGCCTCATGCTTCCTATCGGCTATTTCTATCAATTTGGTCATTCTATTTTGCAAATTTTCTCTGGCGTGGTCAGCCATAGACATTTGTTCTTGTTTTCTTTCTTGGCTTTCTGTTTCCTAGCTCTCTGTTCTACCTCTTTCCTCCAAAATCGGACAGACTCAAACATGGACGGGCGCGTTTTTCTTTTAATTAATTGCTCCTCTAAGTTTGCAAGGACTTGGGAATCAAAGGAGCCAAAAAATGGCCACCGTAACTCCGTGTTACTTTTCTTGGTGTATTTCACCCAAAACGAGGAAAACATTATGGCAGCGGGGCCATATTTAATATGCATAGTGTGGCCAGGAGTTCCTTCTGGAGGAAGCGAGCAGGCCTCCTCCAGCTGGGAGTCCTGCGTACACATACAACAACATAACCTCTTGAATTTACTACTGACCGGCATGCTTTTAAACAAATAACAGACACCAGCGGGTTCCTAAAACTCACCTCACTTGCTTGTCTTTTGCAAAGGACAATAATTCATACAGATTTCATACAGAACAGACACCAGCGGGATTTAAAATTCACCTCGCTTGCTTGGCTTTGGCAAAAGTCAATAATAAATTGGCTTTTGCGAAAGTCAATAACAGAATCATACAGACTTGGTGGATGATCAGTCCTCCCTTACCTTACAGGAGTAGTTCTCTTCTGCAGACATAGGGCTGTGTCCTGCTCCAGAAATTATTTGCTAGGGGAGGGTGGGGAGGAACAACGGATGAGTCGCTCGGTCTACCGGAATATAACAAGAATCCTTGGGTAGGGCGCCTCCGTCGGAGGCCTCCGTACACCTCCTCACGTCCACCGGACCTGACCTCCGTACTCGTGGAGTTCCTATTCGGGTGCCATTTGAAGAACCGTAATAACCCACTCACTGGGTCTCGGCGACGGGGGAACCGCCCTAGTCTTCCATACCTTGCATACTTAGTAAAAAGGAGACACAGGAGCCTTCGTCTGCAGGAGGAACCCAGATTTATTCAATAGCCCGGGCTATGGAACAGAGTCCCAAGCTAGTCAGAGACAAAACCCAGGAGGCTGCTACTTTACTCTGTAGCTTACATGCCTTTTATACATTTCTCATACCATTCTTTTGGCTGTCAGTCCATTGTCCAATCAGGGCAGTGTTTGTAGTTGATAGCTTGATCAAGGCGATGCTTGTAGTTGGTGACCTGGTCAAGGCTTGGTACACAAAGCATTGTCCACTCTATGCTTGTAGTTGGTGACCTAGTCAAGGCTTGGTACACAGAGCATTGTCCACTCTGCTTTGATCAGGGCTCTTTCTTTCAGGTCATTGTTCTATTTCCTGATCAAAGCCTGGTCTTTCAAGTCATTTGTTTATTTACCCTGATTAGAGTCCATCAGTCAGACCATTGTCTAGATAACCTGATCACTGTGTCAAGGATGTTTACCTGGCTGGGAGCAGGAGATGGAAAATGAATCATTCACTTAGGGTGTGAGTGTCTTGTGGCTTTCAGTTGACCTGCAAAGAACAGGAGGGGTTGGGTGTGCGACAGTTCCTGGGCAGAAATGCAGGCTGCAGGATGGTTTTTGTCGTGTCAGTTTAGAATTTCCTCAGGCATCAGCAGAAAATGACCAGGTGGGCTGTGTGGAAGTGTTTGACACGAGATGGCAATGAAAAAGCAATGGAGTCCTGGTATAAATGATGTTGGTCAAATGAACACTTTCCCTCATCTCCCTCCCTTTTTCTCCATTTTTGGACCGCTTATTCTGGTCTTAAGTTCCTCCTGCTAAAGGGCCTTAGCGTGACTTTTTTTATCGCTTCATGGGTCCGGGCCATCATTGATTATAGTGCGATGTGGTGTTAGCGACTTTTTTCATGAAACTTTGAGAAGGAACGCCTACTTTGCAAATCATTAGCAAGGGATAGGGAAATCGTCCGCGATTGCCAGAAAGCTGTCACTAACGCATGCTAGTGACAGCTAGATGATAGGGCGATAAATTAACATCGCGTTAGCGGCAGAAAAGTGACGCTAAAGCGGCGATAAATTGCTTGATAATATGCCTCATACTGCCCCTAGAGCACGCAGCCGGTCAGAGAAATTAGCTTACACAGCTACAGGACTCATCATCTGGCAATTGTTGCAAATAACAGTAAAACAGGAACCAGTGTCGAAAGTTTTTACTACGCAAAAGGGGTACTAAAAACTGTTGGGTGTTGATTTTATAAAAAACTACAGAAAAAATGAAAGTAATGCATCGATTGATACGACACATCATTGCATGGGTATACTTTATATCCAAGCTTAAACTGGTACCATTGTAGGGAAACAGCGGGAGTATTTGATAGTGTCAGCAATAAAACGAAATAACAGCAAACGTTCACAACTCCCAATGATGTTCCACGGGCAGCTGGGGGAAAATCCTCGAGATTAGGATTCAAATAACTCCCTACAAATAACAGTAAAACAGGAACCAGTGTCGAAAGTTTTTACTACGCAAAAGGGGTACTAAAAACTGTTGGGTGTTGATTTTATAAAAAACTACAGAAAAAATGAAAGTAATGCATCGATTGATACGACACATCATTGCATGGGTATACTTTATATCCAAGCTTAAACTGGTACCATTGTAGGGAAACAGCGGGAGTATTTGATAGTGTCAGCAATAAAACGAAATAACAGCAAACGTTCACAACTCCCAATGATGTTCCACGGGCAGCTGGGGGAAAATCCTCGAGATTAGGATTCAAATAACTCCCTACTGTTTCAAGGGTTCAGCGTTTGACCTAGCTGCCTGCAACTGCACAAGTAACAGGGCTAGCACTTGCTTCTGCCAGAAGAGTTTGCATTTTTGGATCACTGAAAGCATTATTTAGACCAGTTGTCGTTAACAACTTTTTTACATAAGCTAACCAGGGAATGGAAAGGGCTCGGTCAAAGGCCAGGGAGTCAGTGACTATGCTACTAGTGAGTGAGGCTTCCTCCGTTTTCCAGATGGATAGCCACAGGAGGGGTGGACATATACGAATAAGGTCGCTAATATACATTAAGCCCAACTCCTTCTGGCAAATGAAATGAGTCGATATGGCAACCTTCAAAACTTTCCCTGCAGAATCGATTTTCCTCTCTCTGCAGGGCTATAGGTTCTGCGATTCCCCTGATTCCAGCCCTCTATCTTGCTAGTGGCACATATTGAGCAGAATATATTTGTACACAGGGAGTGAGAGCCTTACCACCCGGTGGAGATAGAAGATTCAAAAGAGTACTCACTGCTCTCGATAGCTTCATTCTGCTCTGTGAGATATGGGGGAGGGGGTGGTCCAACAGCCTGATGAACTAAATGTGAACCCCAAATAAGAAAAAGTGCAGATACTTAATAAGGAGTATGGCCCAATTGTCATCAAAGATAAATGTGCACTTTTCATACTGCAGGAGATTATGAAAGATCCACATAGAGTAATGCGGGGAGGCGCGCACCATTTATCCTGTGAACATCAGTCATACACTCAGTGAGCTAAGGACTATGGGGCATATTACCAAGGATTAGCGATATTTATCACAAAATGCGCTTAGCGTATTTTTTTTTATCCCTGCCTATCGCTGGATATGTTAGCGGAGAAAACATGCTATTGGCAACGTTTTTCTCCATTGTGCTAAAATATCCAGCGATAGCAGCTAAATGCGTGAATATCGCTGAGAATACAGCGATATTCACGCATTAGCGACGAAATGCTCTTAGCTATCCACCTCCCATTGGATAACATGGCTAAGAACTGGTCTGGGCAGGTGTTAGTATTTGGAGATATTCGCACTTAGCGCGAATATTTCCATCGCTACGCCTGCCTTGCTAATAGGCGATAGCGACGTTATCGACTGCTTTCAGTCGCTAACTGGTTGGGTACGCCCACTTTGCATGTCATTAGCGATAAACATTGCTGACATGCAAAGCGGGCCCCAAACCGCTCGTTATTGCCTAAAAGCTGTCGCTAACATCAGTTAGCGATAGCTTGCTAATAGGGCGATAGAATTATCGCCGCTTAGCGGCCGAAAACGGCCGCTAAAGCGGCGATAATTGCCTATCGCCCTGCTTGATAATATGCCCCTGTGTTTGTTTAGGTGTAGAATAAATAACTGAAGTGCAAGCACACAACCCTGCCAAACGCCCCCGCTCCAATACTCAACTCCACAGGTCCCCATTTGAATCAAACTTAACCCTGGCCTTGATGCCTGTATGTAAAGGTGCTAGTTAATGTACCAAAGTTGGATCCATCCCCAGTTCCGAAAGGGGCTGCCACAGCTTGGACCGGTTGACACACTCAAAAGCCATTGGCAGGTCCATGAAAACAAGTATACTGATGACTGCTTGACCACCGTATACTTCCCAATGATTAGGTGCAAGTGCCACTGCTGAAACCATATTGACAAGCATTTAGAATGCTTTTGTCATTGGCCCACTACAATATACTGTTATATAAAACCCTACCAAGAATCTTTTCTGGAATGTCAATTAATGATATGGGAAAGTAGCATTTTAGTAAGAGGCAGCCCCCTTTCTTAAAGATATGGACAATGACGAGGTGACTCAAGAGACAGGTCTCGTAGTGTGGGTTAAACTGTTAAATATGTTAGTCAGCAGCAAGGTCCAGAAGTTCAAGTTGCCTTTCATTACATCGATTGGCACACTATCTGGCCCCAGTGATTTCCCTCCAGCACTCTCCTGAATAGCTACAGCAACTTTGCGTAGGGAAACTGTAACACATGAGTGCAGGACCTTGTCTATAGCTGCTGCATGGTTAGCCTATTTGCATACATTTTAGAAAAGTGGTGTAAGGTTGTGTGCAGTCTAGTTGTTGGAGGGTGGAGTTAGGGGGAACACAGGAAGAGGAGGAGCGGACACAGGAAAGGGCCAGTTAGAGTAGGGACGGGGAACAGTAAAGAAGTACATTAAAGAGCTCGTGAACATTGAATACTGTGTAGCGTCATTATTGGTAGCATGACACTACAGCTGGCGACGAGGGTGGGATGGTGCAGTCTGCCACCCCTGAACCCCAACGACGAGTGACCCGTCCTCGGACAGCACGCAGAGAAAGTCGCCATCGCGACACGTGGGATGCGCAGGAGACCGCCGCCGATAGCGTCCGGCCAGCGGTAAGCGCTCAATGCTCCGCGATCAGCCGATCGCGTGGAGGCCAAGCGGGAGAAGCCCAGTGAGTGAAGCACTGGTCAGCGCTGAAATTGCCCCGTCGAATTGCGCAGTCGAGCGCTGGATCCTGGCGCTCACCCCGACTGCGTGAGGTCGCGTGGTGTGGATGAAGAAAGAAGATCGGGAGCCCACCCCGATCTTACCTGCTGCTCCGAGGTCAAAGGAGCGTGTGGAGGTGCTGTCTGCTGGAGAGATGGGCGGCCGGTGAGTCCCGGTGGAAGCGTGAGCCTGCAGGAGTGCATGAGCCTAAAATCTCGTGGGAAACGAGATTTCTATAGCGGCGGCCATTTTGAAGTCAGGCGGTAAGCCCCAATCCCTATTCAAAGCATGGGGCGGCCATTTTGAAGTCAGGCGACAGCAAAAATAAACCAGCACGAGCAAAGGCAACAGCATAAGGAATAAACAAGCACGAGTAAATGCAAGAGAAGAAAGAAAACAAGCACAAGTAACTGCAAAAGAAAAGCAGAAAACAAGCACGAGCAAAGGCAAAGGGACCAAGTCAGGAATCAAAGATGGCGACGACACCACAACGGAACGCGGCGGATGCGGCAGCAACCACGCCAATCACGACCAGTGTCTCGTATTTGCGTACTCCAGAACCACTGGCCCTAATAGCTGGAGGGGGCATGGGACCTAGATGGGAGGAGTGGTTGGAGGACTTTGAGCTTTGAGGACTATATGAAAGGATCAAAGGTCACGGATGAAGAAGAAAAGTTAATTGCACTACGCAATCTGGTCAGGAAAAAAGTCAGTAAGGTGATCAAGGAATTGCCGCCTGCCGAAACTGGATCATATATCAAGGTGCGAGATGCTCTGAACAAAAGATTTTTACATAAGAGAAATGTAGACTATGAAAGGTACATGTTTCATCAAACCCGTCAAGAAAAAGAAGAATTGATGAGTACGTTTATAATGAGACTACGACGACTGTCTCGGTATTGTGAGTTTGATACATTTTCCACAGACGATGCCATAAGATTGCGAGTAATTGAAGCGTGCCAATCAGAAACCCTCAGAAGGCGGCTACTACGGAAAAGTCACAACCTTGATGAGATTGAAGAGATGACCCGGATATATGATCAAGCAGAGGAACATGCTAGAAGAATGGAGGCGGGGCATGGTGCGGGGCATGGTGAGAGGCGGGAACAAGCACATCGGGTACAAGCGAAGGACTCTCGCAGATGCTCTCGAGATCGTCGCCAGCTGTAGCGTTGTGCTACCAATAATGACGCTACACAGTATTCAATGTTCACAAGCTCTTTAATGTACTTCTTTACTGTTCCCCGTCCCTACTCTAACTGGCCCTTTCTTGTGTCCGCTCCTCCTCTTCCTGTGTTCCCCCTAACTCCACCCACCAACAACTAGACTGCACACAACCTTACAAGTGGGTCATCCAGGCCTCGCTGTTTACATTCTGTAAGTAAAAGTGTATCCCACTGCTGGGTTATAACCAGCCGCCTTCTCTTGGTTGTTGATATTTTATATTGCTTCCGTAAAACAGCCACAGCCGTGCGGTCTCTTGGAGTCGTGCTCAGCGCTCTATGCAAAGGGCAATTTAACAAGGAGCACACATGGTCAAACAATCGTGGTGGCGGGAGTAATAACTTGCATGGTTTTAAAAGGCACTGTCTGACCCTAGAGCATAGGGTCACAAAGGAGATAACTACTACAGCTTTATCAGGAGCAGCCTCTAAACACCCCAGTACTAATTCCATATTCTCGGCAATGATTCTCTGTAACAAATGAGAGGGATCTGTCAGCTTCCATTAAAGTCTAAGGTTATCTGTAGACGGAGATAGATTACCAAAGCCAGGGGTGATTTGAAAATTCTTCCTAGTTTGTGCATTTAAGGCTCTCAATTGGATTATGATCACCAAAATCGAAACTTACAATGACACCATATACTTAAAATGTTTTTAAATTGCGAGAAATGAAGAAGCAATCAATTATTAAGGAGCGGTTTCTACCACTAAAGTGGGCAACCCCAGTGTACCAGGACCTGCCTCCTTCAGCACATTAAGCAGATCTGAGGAGGCAATCAAGACCTCCAACTCCTTGCCTCTCGGGTCCGACCTCGCATTACCTACTACCTCCCTTCCTGCGCTAAAACTGGGAAGCCTTACATTGAAATCTCCTGCCAAACATATGTATATTTGATGATCCGTGCAAGATCTGCCTTCCCAATTTTTTTCAATAAAATCAAACAAACCAGGGAACCTTGGATTGGGAACATTCAGAAAATGATTATAATAACAATTGATAAGATACAGAGTCAGGGCCCACTTAAAAAGAACCACTTGGAAGTCATTGCCAGGAGTTATCAAGACCTCAGCATGACGTCCCTAATAACAAGTTAACCCATGTTGTTAGACCTCCTGAGGTACATCCTGCACGCGAGTGGACAGCCGGTAATCTAAGGTAATAGAAACCTTCAAAAACTATGGGGTTAATGTCTCAAGTCTCCTCCATTAATCCAATGTTGCTTTGATGAATGTCCCCCAGTCTGAAAGCGATATCTTTGAGTATATGCCAGAAATGTTCCAGCTATGTTTTGTTAATGATGAGCTACAAATTTAAGTTACTGGGGGTGCTGAGGTTTCCAAGGAATCGTCCCTTATGGTTGTAAGTTCAATAAATAATGGGGTCTGACCCACACAAGGAGTCCGTTGTACAGCAATCAAACAGTCAGGCTCGGCCGGGGCCATGGGCTCAAATGGCAGCACACAAGCAATTTCTTGAGTCATTAGATTATCAACTCACTTTTCATGTACAGCCCCACATTCTGTTGGTAAAAAGACACTTTATGTCAGTCTAACGCATTACAGTCAGATAGAACTGAAAACCTGTTGCTGCATGGCTCGATTCCCCAGGGAAGCTTGGGCTGTCAACCACATTGCGGTGGGCGCTGTAACTCAGCCTGTGGTTTGTAATAAAGCCCAGCGATAAGGCAACTATGTTGGTATTTGTTGGAGTCCAAGCACAACTTGCGCTCAATATTTATCCAGCATTGGATCTTTCATAGATTTACATGCTTGAATCATCACCGTCGTCGAGGTGGGAGTCCCACGGTACTATCACAGAAGCAGTTAAAAACATAACCATAAGCTACAATTCAATTAAAAGGTCACTGCAATGGCCTATCCATATCATTTTGTAAAAAAAGAACCAAACTTGAGCTATAACCAATCAGGCAACAGCACCCTCTAGTACACTTCCAAGACAGTCAGAGTCCCTCAAATTTCTATGCACTTCATGTGACAGGGAGTCTCCCTGATATCTGCCCAGCTTTGTCTTCACAACTCAATTTCTTCTTTTAGCTGATCACCATGCCGGAATCTTCAAAAAATGGGCTCTTCAGATCATGTGGATCTCATGGTAAGAAGAGGCTTCATATTGATGACCCTCACAAAGACTGTATATATTGCCTGAAACCACAACAAAAATTCAAAGACTGTAAGATCTGCAGGACCTTCTCAACTAAAACCCTCAAGGACAGAGAGTGGAGGTTGCTAATTTGGTTACAAAAAATCAAAACCAAATCCAATGTGGTCTCTGACGATGAGGACACTGTGAGTTCTCACACCTCTGTGGAAAAACCTAAAAAGAGAGACAGGTCTCAAGAGTCTCCTGAAGGCCATAGGAAAGCTTCCAAAAAGACTCACCACAGCCCCTCCTCACAAAAAAAGGAAAGCATCTATTTCCTGTTGATGCTCAATCTGAACCACCAACACCATCCTATTTGGCCTTAACGCCTAGAAAATCTTCTTCAGATTCCTCACTGTCAAAGATTAAGATCTCCAACAAATCCTAATCGTCGATCTCAGCACTGTCAAGCTCTACATCAATGCAAAAATCGCAATCAGACTGCATTTGCCCTCCTTCGTCGTCAACTCTCTTGTCGTCAGCAAATCCACCTTCGACCAAAGGTGCACCATAGACTAAAGCTGCTCCATAGACCAAAGCTGCACTGTTGGCAACAACATCACTGATGACATCTGTACCGTCAACAAAGATTTCTCCACCACCGACAACCCCCACCTCATTGACTACCACCACCTTTTCTATGACAATGACCGCTGCATTGATGGCCCCGGAGATGACACCCTCGTTGTTGGTGCTTGCTATTTCTTCATCGGTGACACAGTCTCCACCGCCACCACCATCAAGAACCTCGCCAACATTGCCATCGTCAAATATAAAGGGACCTTTCACCTTGCCCATTACTCCAATTTTGGCACTGTCGACATTCTTGTTGACGACACCGTCAACGAGGCGTTTTCTTCAGGATCCTTCTCTAATTTCGCCTTTGCCTCCAAGTACTCTTTTAGATGAATCAGATGATGATGGATTGTTTACACTAGCACACAGTCCATCACAACTTCATGTTAAATGTCAAGATGATGATGAAGACAACTATATTAATGAGTATTATGCGCAGGAATACCATCACCAGCGCTATATTAGCAGAACATTGGAACCTATTCACCAACCTATGGTTCAACTTCCTTTAGCATTAGTGCAGGATTTGCAGCCCAATTTCAGAACTATCATACTCACTTTCCATCACCTGCAGGAGTGCCAGCACCACCTCCTCCACTGGCATCTCCTCTTCTGATGCCTCCTCCCACACCTAGAATGACACCAGATTCGCACATTCCTAGACCACAAAGGTAATGTCCATCTTCCTCTGCTGAGGACATGGAGGAGGGTGAAATTCAGAACCCTCAAACACCTGGCAATGAGTAGGATGAATATCTAATTCCCACACCTTCTCCTCCAGCTTCTCAACTGGTGGACTCACCGCCACCGGACATAGGAGGTTTACACGCTTTGATGGAAAGAGCAGCTTAAAGTTTTTAGCTTCCCATGATAGTCAAACAGTCTGACTGCTTTCTTTATGATTTTAAAGACCAATAAAAAAGAACAGTGAGAGTGATACCTATCATGATCACACATGAAATGAGGGTGTGAAGATGTTGAAGAGACCAGCAATGGTAACTGCAGTCCTTCCCAGAATGGATAAAAAGTACAAGGCGCCTGACAACGCACTTGCATGTTTAATAGGACATTCAAAGACAGACTCTGCAATAACTCAGGCTGCACAGCGTCAATACAAAAATACTTCAGCGCCTATCTCTGCACCTCCTGATAAAAAAGGTAGGTGCTTGGACAATATTAGCAAAAGATTCACAACCATCTCAGGAGTGATAGTCCGTGCTGCCAATGCCTTAATAATTTTGGGGAGGTACGACCGCCAAATGTGGTCAGATATTGTTTCATATCTAGATCTTCTACCACAAGAAAAGAAACAGGAGGCGAGTACAATTTTGCGGGAGGGAGAAAGATTTGCTTCCGAGATCATATCTGTATAAAGCTTCCGATGCTTTTTGTCAGCTGGCAGATGCAGCAGTCATAAGATGCTAGGGTTCCTTAAGGCTAGCTCTTTCCTCCCTGTGGTTCAAAGCAAAATTCTTGGCATGTCCTATGATGGTAATGCGCTTTTCGGAAAGCACATTGATGACACCTTGGAAGTCATCAAGGCTGGTACAGACACTGCCAGATACTTAGGTATGCTCCAATACAGAAAGACACATTTTTGTGGAGCGTGGGGATGAGGAATGTACTCCTTTCGTGGAGGCTATCAAAGATACCAACCACAGCCCTATTAATCTTACCGTCCTGCCTAGTACCAACAGTACCAGGTGTATTGTGCACCACTACAAGCTTCATATTCAAGACAGCAACCTAAACATAAGCAATCCACACAATCCAGAGACACTGCAAGAAAACAGTGATAATCCTGTGGAACCTGCTACAGCCCCTCTATTCTACCATTCACAGGAGCACACATCACTCGCTATTACAACCAATGGCAACGAACTATAACAGCTTACTGGGTCCTAGATAAAATAAATGATGGCCATTAATTGGAGTTTGTGACAGTTCAACCTCCACATCCACCACAAAGTTTACTTCCTTCTCATCTCCACATGCTCAAGAAGGAAGCACTCCGCATGCTTTGGAAGGGTGCCATAGAAAAAGTTCCACACTCTCAAAAAGGGATGGGATTCTATTCTCACTTCTTTCTAGTGAAGAAGAAATCAGAGGAATGGCATCCCATTCTGGACCTGAGAAAACTCAACAAGTACCTGCGGACAAACAGCCACATGCATCAAGCTAAAAACCGGTCGCAAACGGGCAGATTTTCAGAATTTGCCCATTTGCGACCTGTATTTTTGCATTTGGGATGCATCATCCCAAATGCAAAAATCACAATTTAAGGAATCTCTAAATTGAGATTCCTTAAATTGCGATTGCATTTAAGGAATCCCAAATTGACATTCCTTAAATGCAATGCATCAAAGTAAAAAAATTAGCGATTTCGCTAATAGGAGTAGCAAATTACCATGAAGTTGAACTTCATGGTAATTTGCAAAAACTTTGAAAAATGCACTTTTGTGCATTTTTCAAAGTTTCATGTTGCGCACAGACATGCCCTTAGGACATGTGTGTGCGCAACATATGTGCACAGATCAATTTCAGGGGTGCAACAAGGTGTCCTTTTGACACCCTGGCACCCTTGAAATTGCATTCTCAATTTGCGATTCTCTAATTGAGAATCGCAAATTGAGAATGTCTTCCTAATCATTCCTATGGGCCTCTAGGAATCGTTTTTTTAAAGCGATTTCTACATGCATAGGCTTTTGCGATTCCTTAATTGCGATTCCTTAAAAATCGCAATTACAAGATCATGTGAAGAACTTGCCCAGTTTTGTTCGTGATACAAGCGATTTCCTGCAAAAAATAGATACAATTGAGTGGCAGGAAGACATGCTTCTGATAACTTTGGACGTGGAGTCCCTTTACACCAGTATAGCCCATAGTAATGGCCTCAATGCTGCCAGCCATTTTCTGGGCCAAAGATCAGCACAATTTTATGAACATAACAAAGTGGTATTGAGCCTAATGGATTGGTGTCTTAATAATAACTATTTTGCATTTGGCAAAGACGTGTGGAGACAATTGAGGGGTGTTGCGATGGGGGCCTGTTTCTCCCCCAGCTATGCGTGCTTGCACGTAGGCTGGTGGGAGGAGCAGGTCCTCAACATTACGCACAAAATTTGGATGAACGAGAAAGTGATCAAATATCTGCGGTATATTGACGATATTTTTATTGTGTGGCAAGGAGATGAAGAAGAAGCAATCTCCTTCGTCCAGGAAATCAACAACAACTCCCTGAATTTAAGATTCACATCACACATTAGTGCAATACAGGTTGAGTTTCTAGATGTTAAAGTATATATTGATGATTCCTGTAAATTACAAACAACACTCTTTAGAAAACCTACCACAGGTAACACTACTCTGCAAGCCTCTAGTCTCCACCCGAGGCATACAATAAATAGTATTCCCTTTGGAGAAATTCTTCGCCTCAAAAGAATATGTAGCTCTGCTGACGATTTTGATAAATGTGTCAGGGAATTGCAGGACCGACTTCAAGATCGAGGATATTCTCATATCACATTCGATCAGGCTTTGGCTAAAGCTAATACTAGAACTCGTGCGAGTCTCTTCCCAGACCCATTAGCAAACAATAATACTGAAGAACAAAATCAGTCGGCAGATACTAATACATGTCCCAGATTTATTACAGCTTTCAGTGACCAAGAAAATATCATCAGAAAGATCATCAATAAAAATTGGCCTATTGTTCTTACAGACAACGTCTTAAGAGCTATCTTACCGCCTAAACCGACTGTAACTTTCCGCAGAGCACGCAACATGGGAGCAATTCTGGACCAACCAAGTCCAGAATTAAAACAGAAACCCAACTGGCTAGCACCAGCAGCCGGCTTCCGCAAATGCTCGAGTTGTCGCGCCTGCAAGTTCGGCATAAATAAGACCCACTACTGTACCCCATTCAGCTTAGAAGAGATTCCCATTGTAGGCAACCACGCCTGCAAAACGGAATTCGCTGTGTATGTCCTGACGTGTACCTGTGGTCTCAATTATATTGGGAGCACTAAACAACAGGTGCACGTCAGGATATTACAACATTTAAGAGCCATCTTACACAGTGACCCTTCCTATCCAGTGGCTCGCCACTTTGAAGCAAAATACAACAAAGATATTAATTGCTTAAAGTATTATGTAGTGGGAGCAGTTCCGAAATTACGTAGAGGTGGAAATAGAGAGCTCAAACTAAGACAATTAGAGTCCAGCATGATCCTCGAGTATGACAGCAAATGGCCCAACGGGCTTAACAATACCGAGGATCTGCGCACGTTCTTATAATATGACTCATTGTATTTATAGGCCAACCTGATTCTTTCTTGACATATGTGTTCTAGGACCCCAGGTAGTCAGGTTCCCTGTTGCCTCGGGGGATATGAAATGATAAACACAATGAACACATATATAGTGACTCTATACGGTTACATAATTTATCTAATCTCTTTTCTCTCTGGCTAGTCAGGCTCCCTGTTAGCCAGGAGCTGTATACTGACAGTTCCTTGACTCTCTTAACTTGTGTAAATATATTAAATATCCTGTTTTCTCTCCCTTTCACAAGATCGTTTTTAACACTTGTTTTAGCCACAGGGTTTGTTATCAGTCTTTTATTATGAACTCTGTATTTAATATGAAATGCTTTTCATCATGCTTTAATATTTTGACAAAATGTGATTTTTTCTAAGTTGTTCATTTAAGCATGAAGTTAATATTTCTATACAGGTAGTTCTATCATTGACTGTAGCACTTTATTCTCAAATGTTGACACATGTTAGTAAACTTATTTCTGCACTTTAGACATGGATTGTTTTGCACTGTAAAAATCACTTTGGAATGCACCTTCCCATGCTAGTCCTCTTTATTAATATGTGGTGCTCGCAAGATATAACAAATAGGAATTCATTGTAAATAGTTTTTTTATTCTATTTTATCTTCTTGGATTTATCCAGTAATAATTGAAGATGGCAAAGGTTTATCCTATTTTGATATTGTTATTTATATCCTTTTGCGTATTTGCACAGTAAGAACTACAACATTTATGATGTTGTCTATGTCTATGGTCACATGATTTGATCAGGGGGCTGGGATTGGCAAGTCACTGAGCATTATAAAAACAAAAAAGTTACAAACAATCGTTGCATGTGAGCAAGGGCTTGCTTAGCCCGAAAAGCGTAATGCACTTTTTCCAGCTGTACTGCTAAAATAAAGAAACCTGTAACTGATCCTGTGGTCCGTCTCCTGTGCAAACGCCTCGCTGGTCCGTGTGGGATTGGAAGCGGCTTGGAGGAGTTTTCGTGCATATATATATAAATTTTATCTACGAAATCAAGAGTCATCAGACTCCTTACCCTTAACTCCCCCCCTTTTGTTTAGGAATCTCGAGGTTTACACACGATCGTGTTTCTATACTCCCGGCTGGGAATAGATATAATAGAACCTCGACATTCTATGTATGTTTTAAAAAAATGTTTTGCACTTTGCACATATTTGGGTGAAGTTCATGGACACATGAATATCTTTAACGACGAGGCATAATAACTGTTATGATGCTTGACAGAGACGCGATGCAATAGAGGAAATACGGAAGAAAAAAAAGCTACAATTAATTTTGTATAGATATATGGATTCTTTTTTCGTTTCAGTCCTTTTAACAGATTTTGCACATGAAATCATAAGGTTGATGAAATTATAATGTGGGCAGAACAGTATTTTAACAATTTAAATCTGTTTTCTGTTAGTTTCATCATTGTATAGCGTTTGAATGCATCGAAGTACGTCGTTTATTTTTATTGTGTAACCATGGCCAATCACATCAATTTTGGTTCTTTGAAAAGTAGGAGGGGTTGTTTCACACATAACACCAGCGAGCAAGGCGTCAGGGAACGCCGAAACACGTTTGGTTTTTATGGCACTGCAATGCACGATAAAATGATTACAAAATAAAAAATACCAGCGGCTGCTGAATGCAACAGAGTCCGTCTCTCTCAATTGTGGTGAGCGTTGGATGAATGCAACGTGGAGAGTGGAACTTGGATATATATATATCAGTGCGCCATGTGACCAAGGCCTCTGTGTAGGCTGAAACGTTATGCTGCCGTGGCGTGCTAAGGAATAAAGTAACTCACTGCATCTGGGTCTTCCGTTTTTCCTTTGGTGTGATGGCTCTGGACTACGGGCGTCGTCTGGAGGATAACGAATATGCAATATATATATATATATGGATGTAGGAAGGTAGATCCCTGACTATGGTTGCCCCCAACTTTTTGCCTGGTGTTTTGCTGGTTTTCTGACTTAGTTGACCTGGGACCCTGCTATTCAGGGCCCCAGGCCTACTGCTCTCTCTGTAAAATGGATTCCATGTACCTTAGGTACATATCTAAATTGGATACTGAGTCACCTTATCAGTCCCTGTACAGTGTACCGTAGGTACCCAGGGCATAGGTGTACCCAGGGCCTACCAGGGGCTGCAGCATGTATTATGCCACCCCTGGCTGGCCATCCAAATCTGACACAACTGGCTGCTTGACAGCTGGGGCAAGGTGGTGTAATCACCCTTTGCTTTAGATATAGTATACCTATATCTAACCCTAAAATGGACACACAGATCTCCTATCAGTCACTCCTATGGCAGGCCTTAACAATCCTGAAGGCAGAGTGCTTGGAATCGTGTGAGATGGTGCTCTGGCATGAGCTGAGCCTGTCTGCGGCTTTCGGGACCCATCCCTTAGCCGTTTCCATGATATCGCATACCATATACTCTTAAGTGCATTATAATCCTCGCGGTTATATGCCAACTCTGGTATCGCTTTATCAAAACATGTCGAGTAAGGTGTCATACGAATTGGAATACTAACCCCTCGCCAATTCTGGCGACGGGGTTAGCATTCCACCCTTCTAGAGGGACACGACATGCATGTAACCTATAACCCGGTTAAAAGTCAGACAGAGCCTTAGCATCCACAAAATGGATGCTGCCACCGAGACACAAGTCTGCCCTCCTGCTGCTGGGAGTCCTCCCAGAGCAGGAGATAAGGACAAAGGGTTTCCTGCCAGGGGCGGTGCCAGCACCGTCCCAGACAGGGTTTTGTGTATTGTAGGTAGGCAGGGCTTTAGAGGAAGGTGACTGCACGTGGCACCCCGGTGCTCACTGTGCATAGGCTGGCTGGAACCAGTTCCAGGGACACTCCAGACCCTGTGCTGGGGAAAAGCCCGCCAAGGAAGTGGGTGTAACCACCCCCCTCCTAGTCCCACCCATAGGGCAGGACTTAGTCGCGTGCCAGCCCCCTTTTCCCAGATAAAGGTAGAGACTGGCCCCCTTCCAAAACAGATCATCTTTGAATCCTGAAACTACTTTCCACGAAAGGAACTCAAGACTTCTTCCTAAGATTTCTCCCTTGTGACTAAGGAGTAGTCACCCTGCATCCGCAGGCACCATCTAAAGAACACTGCGGTCTGCTGCAAGTCCTTCCTCCGGAATCCGACTGCCCAGCTCGACGAGAACCGGCTTCCCTGGCACCTCTGACCTCTACCCGCCTCTACAGCCCAGCTGAGAACCGTGGGTGCGACGAGACCTCAAGGGACCGGCCATCTGCAAGACTGCACGACTTCTTTACAGCAAGCCCGCCGAGTGAATTCCTGGTGAGTGCTTTGGGGTCCGAGAAGCCCCCACCCTGAGCAGCTCCAGCACCGAAGAGCAGCCCCCCAGCATCTCCACGATCTGCGTGGGGCCCTTCTGCTTTTTGCTGCTCACCGCGTTGTTTGGCTACTAGCCCGCTGGCTTGTGGCCTTCCTGACGACGCCCGACGACATCTCTGCTGCTGGTCTGGTTGCTCCAGACTGGCCCTTGCTTCCCTCCATCGGAGAAGTACCCTGGACCCTCCTGGTCCACCCAAGACGCCATTTTAGGTCCACCGCGTGGACCTTGCATTTGCCAAGACTTGTTGCCCAATCCTGGGTCCAGCGACGTCGACAGCAAGAACCTTCGTGGGACAGCTCGCACCTCCATCCTGGTCGCCGACAACGCCTCCTGGTCCGAGAGACTGCAGAGCCCAGCAGCGCCCACTCACCTGACTGCGGTGACTTCGCCCGGTGCCATCCTGGTGCCCACTTAATCACTGGCTAGTGATTCAAGAACTTGGTCCCCTCTGCTTTCAGGTTTTCTTCTTCCTTGATCCAGGCTTGGATCCATCGAACTTTTCTTCACTGGTCGCCTGCCAGCAACTTCTTCCTTCCAGGCTCCTGGTCCGGCAACGAGATCCCCGACGTCTTTTCAGACCTATGCAGCTGCAGCCCCTGGGCTAGGTAACTTCGGCACTCCGGTGTCCCAGCATAGCCTCACTATCCAAGGGTCAGGATCCACTGTCGTTTTCTCCCTACCAGGTCGGGTTCGCCCGTGAACACTAACTTTGTGAATTCTAGCTTCCATAGACTTTGTCCCGCATCCCGCGTGAGAGTGCACACTCTGCACCCGAGTCCCCTGGGCCTCCTAGTAGTAATCTAACGATTCCCTAGTCCAGTCCTAGCGATTCCAAAGCCTATTAGAACTGTTACTTACCTACTAGTAATTCGCATTCCACTTTTAGAGTATATGGTTTTTCGTGCCCCTCGGGCATTTGTGTATAACGTGCTAACTTAAAGTATTTTCGTAAGAGTTTTGTTGTGTGCTTAGCTCCCTGTCTCATAAAGAGCCAGGGTAGTCTTGTTATAAATAAATACACTGTTTATTTTCATAACAACTTGTGTGGTGTCCTTTCACTGGGTGTTCAAGGGGTAATGTGATGGTAAAACAGCTGGCTTAACACGCCCTCTAGAGTCTTAGCCTTAGACTGCTCGTATCCATGCTACTAGGATAGCTGGTCTATAAGGTTGACTTACAACCAATCATCAATAAGGGTTGTTTGGACTGATATATAGTGATCACTAGAATAGTGAACACTGCACATCAGGCCAACTTCTCACATTGGTGAGCAGCGGTTGGGATTTGAGCTTGCTGTTGTTTTACCACACATGCCCTAAGAATATCTTGTGAAAGATCACATAAGTACTAAAGGTACATATAACTTAGCTTAGAATACTCTGAGTTCTACTGAACCAGCTGTTGTAGCTCCTAGGGCCTAGCACACCCTAAACTACAACTCTAGCAAGGGATCAGTAGGCAAACATATAGTGTAGGTAAGTGCACCACTTACACCTCACTAGAAAAGCATGTCGACTCAGGGGGGCTCTACTGAGACTCCACTGGTCAGTGTTGACCCTCCACAGGTCACTTCAAGATATGCAGCTCTCAGTTTCCATGAGATGAGACAAGTCTGTACCTCCAGGAAACTGAAGCAGGGGTCTAACCCCACCATTCCCTTTCTGATAGGTCTCTTAGAGACATATGATGCCAGAAAGCTTTCTCAGTTACATAAGAACATGCCAGCCTTAGAGGGAACCTCTGAGGATCCAGATCTCCCCAACATTGCTACAGCAGTTGAGGAGGAGGATCAAGAGGAACTCTCTGGGGATGAGGTAGACAAAGGTCTTGAGGTAGTCAGAAGGCTAACTAGGGCCAACTTAGACCTACTTGGGGAAGGATCTGGGGGACCCCCAGTACTGACCCTAATAAGGCCTAACCTTGGAGTTAGGAGAGATAGATCTCCTTCTAGGGACTCCATTAGATCTCTGCACTCTAATGCCTCTTCCCAGGGGAGAAGGAACTCTCCCCAGAGGAGATTGACTTCACCTCAGAGAAGAGAGAATGAAGCAAGGATGAGACAAGCTAAACTGAGGATTGAAAGGGAAGAACTTGCCCTGGCCAAAGAGAAGCTTGCCTTTGCTAGAGAGCAGCAGATGTGTGGGTTAGCTCCCACTGGTGGCAGCAATCTCCCAAGAGATAGAGAGAAGGGTTTAGATACTAAACACCTGACTAAAATAGTGCCCCCCTTTAAGCAAGGGGATGACATCCAGAAATGGATGGCTGCTCTGGAGAGGGCCTGCACTGTGCAGTGCATTCCCCAGAGTCAGTGGGCAGCTATACTGTGGCTCTCCTTTGATGGTAAAGGTAGAGATAAGCTCCTCACTACAAGAGTGGAGGATGCTAACAATTACCAGGTCCTGAAAAATGCACTGGTTGATGGGTTTGGTTTAACCACTGAGCAGTACAGGTTGCTGTTCAGAGACACCCAGAAAACTCAGTCTCAGGACTGGTCAGACTTTGTTGATTGTGCCACTAAGGCTTTGGAAGGCTGGCTACTGGGTAGTAAGGTTACTGATTTCAAGGGATTGTATAATCGAATTATGAGAGAGCAAGTCTTAAATAATTGTCAGAACCAGTTATTACACCAGCACCTGGTAGACTCTGATCTGACCTCTCCACAAGAATTGGGTAAGAGGGCAGACAAATGGGTCAGAACCAGGATTAGGCCCAAGAACCAAGGTGGTGACCAGAAAAAGGAATCAACCAAGCCTCAAGAGAAGGGTGGGAATAAATCTTCAGATCAAACCACACCAGGGCCCCAAAAATCCTCTGAGGGGGGTGGGTCCCAGAATCCTTCCAACAATCAGAAGAAACCTTATTGTTATCCCTGTAAACAGGTGGGTCATTTAAAAACTGACAGCAGTTGCCCCAAGAATAACAATAAGGAAAACATACCCCCAAGTAACATTCCCAAACCTCCTGTTACTACTAGTAGTAATCCCCCAGGTGGTGGGAGTGCCCCCAAGAATTTGGGTGCATTTACTTTGGGAGTTCCTGGGGACTCTGGCCTAACCAGGTCCCCAAACTTAGATACTCTTGTCTGTGAGACTGGCATGGGGTTTGCCAACTTCACTACTTGTCCCAACACTTTGGGCAAGTACAGACAGGAGCCCCTCATCAATGGTATAAAAGTTGAGGCCTATAGAGATACAGGGGCTAGCATCACTATGGTGACTGAGAGTCTAGTCCCCTCAAGGCAACTTTTACCTGGTGCCACATACCAGGTGACCAATATTGATGGAGTACAGAGAGATCATCCCATGGCAGTGGTCAATCTCAGCTGGGGAGGTGTCACTGGCCACAAGAGAGTGGCAGTGTCACCAAACTTGCCTGTAGACTGCCTACTGGGGAATGATTTAGAGCTCTCAGCCTGGGCTGAGGTAGAGCAAGAAACCCATTCTAGAATGGTGAACATCCATGGTAAGGGTAGTGGGGCAGTGGTAGCCACAGCCCCAGTCCAAGATATCCTCCCTGAACAGGTCAAGAGGGTTGTGCCAGTCACAACCCAATCTCAGACAACTTCCTTCCCAGAACAGGTTGTCAAGGCTGTGATGGTCACAGCCCACACCCAAACTGAGCCCCCTCCTGAAAAGGTTGGGAGAGTTGTGATGGCCACAGCTCAAACTCAGACAGATGACAGTGTTGTGAAGCCTGAAACTATGGATCACTCCACTCAGACAGAGAGTATTGAGGAGGAAGAGAAATCTCCCTCCCACCAGACTTTAGGAAAGGATCAGCCTCCTCAGGGAACTGATCTGACCCCTTGTGAAGAAACTGCCACAGAGGTAGCCAGGCCTAGCCTGGCAGAACCCCTGATGTCAGTGGACCCTTCCAAGGTGGGACCCAGTCTGGAGCAGGTAACCTGCCCCTCTCTACCCTGCCTCAGTCAGCCCAGGGCTGTAGAGGTCAGGGAGGCCAGTGGTGGACCCCAAAGGGCCCCCTGTCCAAAAGAATTCCCCAATCAGCAGATTAAGGGCACTGAAGCTAGTAGTCCTAGCCAAGTGAAAATAAAACTAACTACTGAGGGATCCCCCTTAAATTTAGTTAGGGACCTCCCACAGATGGACACTGTTGGGCACAGCCAAACCTGGGACCTGAGGGCCCCAAACCTGACCTGTCCCTCCAGTAAGCCAAACAGAGGGACCCAACCTCCAGCTGTAGGTAGCCAGAGGTTGACCCTGAGAGCCCAAAACAACTCAGTCTTGGAAAGAAAGGCCTCTATGGTGGAAAATGATTGGAGGAAGCTGAGCCCAAAATTAGTGGAGCCTCACTTCAGTACTCCATTTCAGCACCAGCCTTTTACTTTGCCAAAACACACCACAGGTAGAGATTCCCTATGGTGGAGACCCTCAGACACCCTTAGGGTGAGGGATTGCTTAGTGGACCATGAGATAGGGGGTAACCATGCCAGTGCTGGTACTTCCTTATATGGCCACTCAGGCAATATAGGCTTACCTGGCAAGGCTAGCCTTATCTCCTTTCGTTTGGGGGGGGGGGGTTATGTAGGAAGGTAGATCCCTGACTATGGTTGCCCCCAACTTTTTGCCTGGTGTTTTGCTGGTTTTCTGACTTAGTTGACCTGGGACCCTGCTATTCAGGGCCCCAGGCCTACTGCTCTCTCTGTAAAATGGATTCCATGTACCTTAGGTACATATCTAAATTGGATACTGAGTCACCTTATCAGTCCCTGTACAGTGTACCGTAGGTACCCAGGGCATAGGTGTACCCAGGGCCTACCAGGGGCTGCAGCATGTATTATGCCACCCCTGGCTGGCCATCCAAATCTGACACAACTGGCTGCTTGACAGCTGGGGCAAGGTGGTGTAATCACCCTTTGCTTTAGATATAGTATACCTATATCTAACCCTAAAATGGACACACAGATCTCCTATCAGTCACTCCTATGGCAGGCCTTAACAATCCTGAAGGCAGAGTGCTTGGAATCGTGTGAGATGGTGCTCTGGCATGAGCTGAGCCTGTCTGCGGCTTTCGGGACCCATCCCTTAGCCGTTTCCATGATATCGCATACCATATACTCTTAAGTGCATTATAATCCTCGCGGTTATATGCCAACTCTGGTATCGCTTTATCAAAACATGTCGAGTAAGGTGTCATACGAATTGGAATACTAACCCCTCGCCAATTCTGGCGACGGGGTTAGCATTCCACCCTTCTAGAGGGACACGACATGCATGTAACCTATAACCCGGTTAAAAGTCAGACAGAGCCTTAGCATCCACAAAATGGATGCTGCCACCGAGACACAAGTCTGCCCTCCTGCTGCTGGGAGTCCTCCCAGAGCAGGAGATAAGGACAAAGGGTTTCCTGCCAGGGGCGGTGCCAGCACCGTCCCAGACAGGGTTTTGTGTATTGTAGGTAGGCAGGGCTTTAGAGGAAGGTGACTGCACGTGGCACCCCGGTGCTCACTGTGCATAGGCTGGCTGGAACCAGTTCCAGGGACACTCCAGACCCTGTGCTGGGGAAAAGCCCGCCAAGGAAGTGGGTGTAACCACCCCCCTCCTAGTCCCACCCATAGGGCAGGACTTAGTCGCGTGCCAGCCCCCTTTTCCCAGATAAAGGTAGAGACTGGCCCCCTTCCAAAACAGATCATCTTTGAATCCTGAAACTACTTTCCACGAAAGGAACTCAAGACTTCTTCCTAAGATTTCTCCCTTGTGACTAAGGAGTAGTCACCCTGCATCCGCAGGCACCATCTAAAGAACACTGCGGTCTGCTGCAAGTCCTTCCTCCGGAATCCGACTGCCCAGCTCGACGAGAACCGGCTTCCCTGGCACCTCTGACCTCTACCCGCCTCTACAGCCCAGCTGAGAACCGTGGGTGCGACGAGACCTCAAGGGACCGGCCATCTGCAAGACTGCACGACTTCTTTACAGCAAGCCCGCCGAGTGAATTCCTGGTGAGTGCTTTGGGGTCCGAGAAGCCCCCACCCTGAGCAGCTCCAGCACCGAAGAGCAGCCCCCCAGCATCTCCACGATCTGCGTGGGGCCCTTCTGCTTTTTGCTGCTCACCGCGTTGTTTGGCTACTAGCCCGCTGGCTTGTGGCCTTCCTGACGACGCCCGACGACATCTCTGCTGCTGGTCTGGTTGCTCCAGACTGGCCCTTGCTTCCCTCCATCGGAGAAGTACCCTGGACCCTCCTGGTCCACCCAAGACGCCATTTTAGGTCCACCGCGTGGACCTTGCATTTGCCAAGACTTGTTGCCCAATCCTGGGTCCAGCGACGTCGACAGCAAGAACCTTCGTGGGACAGCTCGCACCTCCATCCTGGTCGCCGACAACGCCTCCTGGTCCGAGAGACTGCAGAGCCCAGCAGCGCCCACTCACCTGACTGCGGTGACTTCGCCCGGTGCCATCCTGGTGCCCACTTAATCACTGGCTAGTGATTCAAGAACTTGGTCCCCTCTGCTTTCAGGTTTTCTTCTTCCTTGATCCAGGCTTGGATCCATCGAACTTTTCTTCACTGGTCGCCTGCCAGCAACTTCTTCCTTCCAGGCTCCTGGTCCGGCAACGAGATCCCCGACGTCTTTTCAGACCTATGCAGCTGCAGCCCCTGGGCTAGGTAACTTCGGCACTCCGGTGTCCCAGCATAGCCTCACTATCCAAGGGTCAGGATCCACTGTCGTTTTCTCCCTACCAGGTCGGGTTCGCCCGTGAACACTAACTTTGTGAATTCTAGCTTCCATAGACTTTGTCCCGCATCCCGCGTGAGAGTGCACACTCTGCACCCGAGTCCCCTGGGCCTCCTAGTAGTAATCTAACGATTCCCTAGTCCAGTCCTAGCGATTCCAAAGCCTATTAGAACTGTTACTTACCTGCTAGTAATTCGCATTCCACTTTTAGAGTATATGGTTTTTCGTGCCCCTCGGGCATTTGTGTATAACGTGCTAACTTAAAGTATTTTCGTAAGAGTTTTGTTGTGTGCTTAGCTCCCTGTCTCATAAAGAGCCAGGGTAGTCTTGTTATAAATAAATACACTGTTTATTTTCATAACAACTTGTGTGGTGTCCTTTCACTGGGTGTTCAAGGGGTAATGTGATGGTAAAACAGCTGGCTTAACACGCCCTCTAGAGTCTTAGCCTTAGACTGCTCGTATCCATGCTACTAGGATAGCTGGTCTATAAGGTTGACTTACAACCAATCATCAATAAGGGTTGTTTGGACTGATATATAGTGATCACTAGAATAGTGAACACTGCACATCAGGCCAACTTCTCACAATGGACAAGAGCTCCCCCCTTTCGGAGAGCAAGGTGAGTCGCACACGCTGCACTGGTTAAAAACCTTTTAATGAGAACAGATTCTGGCAGGTTTTGACAATTGCGGGTAGTCCTGACGCGTTTCGTTGACGACTGTCAACTTCCTCAGAGGTTAGCCCAGCAAACGGAAAGGCTGCCCAGGGTCCTAAAGTTCTATTTGTTGCGTGGCTGGCCCTCTAGTGAATGCCCATTCGCGCTTGCACAGCATGCTGGTGTTTGTAGTTCCCCAGCCTGTCCATTTGCTTTCTGCCAAGTCTTGCACTGTTTCTCCCTGGAACCGAAGGTATCCAGTAGTGTAGCCCCTCCATCCAGACTCACTTTCAAAGTCTGCAGAGGCAACATACCCCACTTTGGTGTCGGGCGGCAGCCAGTTTCCCATTGTCCGTGTTAACGGGGCTTACAAGGTTGTGTCCATGAGGGCGGGAAGCTCGGCGCTCTATCTGTTGGTGCGGCACTCTGCGACTGGACACGGTCGCTAGATATCTGGACAAGAGCTCCCCCCTTTCGGAGAGCAAGGTGAGTCGCACACGCTGCACTGGTTAAAAACCTTTTAATGAGAACAGATTCTGGCAGGTTTTGACAATTGCGGGTAGTCCTGACACGTTTCGTTGACGACTGTCAACTTCCTCAGAGGTTAGCCCAGCAAACGGAAAGGCTGCGCAGGGTCCTAAAGTTCTATTTGTTGCGTGGCTGGCCCTCTAGTGAACGCCCATTCGCGCTTGCACAGCATGCTGGTGTTTGTATATATATATATATATCCAATCAAAGCTGCAAGGTTCCCACCAGTTGGAGACGCACTCTGACATCCACTGCAGCAAACTTCTTGAGGTAAAAGCCGAATCAGCGAGCTGATCCAGTTTACAGCATGCCTGTCGATTCACGCCTGATACGTTTCATGCTCATTGCACTCTTCAGAGGTGCGACAGTCATTTTGGCATAGAGGCCACACCTCCCACTTAAAAATATGAGCCCTCCAATGGGCGACTCAAATGAGTCCACTTTGGTTTGTGGGTCTTGTAGTGTGTGCCTCAGTTATGTGCCGCTGTCTGAGACATTTCAAGCCCACCATTGGGCCTCCACTCGCACATCCGGCTTTTACCTTTATTCTGTGCTAATTATACACATATGTGTTTTGTTGTTACACGCTATCCTCTAAGAGTATATATATATATATATATGTTCTGTAGCAAAAGCCCTTGAGCTTGAGAGGGCACACGACGCTCACTCACACCTTCCGTCGCTGCTGGCCTCGCAGTCGCTTGGCTGCTGAAATCTTTGTTTGAAATGATTACCATCCGACGCGTTTCGAGGCTTGGAACGCCCCGTATTCATGGACAAAAGCTTGGCTGAGGGAAAGACGACTCTGTGCATTTATTCGTTTTTATTTTGACGAATAAGAACACCCTAAGTGGGTGTGGCTTCATGTGATAACTCCAGGAATGCTGGTACATATAGTTCATGTTGCACAAAGTAAGTTAAAACCTTAAGTAGGCTCTGTTTCTCAGTGTTCATTTCGCGCTTGTTCACATCCTTAAGTAGGAAAGGAGTTTTGCAGCCTTGCATTATCCCCCTTGAGTCAGCGTGCTTGTAGGAAAGGAAGGTTCTTCTCCAAAGCCGTTCCTCGTTCGACTGACAGTCATGAGAGGGACTGGTGCACCTCCCCACGGCCAGGGCAGCCGTGCGATAATGTTCTGTAGCAAAAGCCCTTGAGCTTGAGAGGGCACACGACACTCACTCACACCTTCCGGCGCTGCTGGCCTCGCAGTCGCTTGGCTGCTGAAATCTTTGTTTGAAATGATTACCATCCGACGCGTTTCGAGGCTTGGAACGTCCCGTATTCATGGACAAAAGCTTGACTGAGGGAAAGACGACTCTGTGCATTTATTCGTTTTTATTTTGACGAATAAGAACACCCTAAGTGGGTGTGGCTTCATGTGATAACTCCAGGAATGCTGGTACATATAGTTCATGTTGCACAAAGTAAGTTAAAACCTTAAGTAGACTATGTTTCTCAGTGTTCATTTCGCGCTTGTTCACATCCTTAAGTAGGAAAGGAGTTCTGCAGCCTTGCATTATCCCCCTTGAGTCAGCGTGCTTGTAGGAAAGGAAGGTTCTTCTCCAAAGCCGTTCCTCGCTCGACATATATATATATGTATGTATGTATGTATGTATGTATATATATATATATATATATATATATATATATATATATATATATATATATATATATATATATATATATATATATATATATATATATATATATATATATATATATATATATATATATATATATTACAAACAATGTGCCCTTGAGCATTGGGAGGTCACTCAACAGAGCTTTGCCACGCGGATCCCTGATGCAGCCTGTCTCACTAATCCATTTCATTAGTGTCTTTGCCAACGCGTTTCAAGGTTAGAAAACCCCTTCTTCCTGGGCTGCCACAAACACATCTGAGCCTTGCATTCATTTGACTTTTGCAGCTTTATTGATTTCCATCACAGTGGGAGGCTCACAGTTCATTTCATCAGTGCATGCTGGAACAGAGAGTTCTTAATTAATGCGAGTGACATTGTTCACTTTCAGTAAGTTCAGATGTAATTTACTTATTTAAGGCATATTTATTTTCTGTAGTAGGATTGTAGATCATTAAGCAGGATTAATTTAGCATATAAAGCGCTGTGCTGAGAACAGTCTTGGTTGGTGCAAAACAACAGCCTCCCCTGCTGGATTCTGTATTTCCTTTCCAGCCGGTGATGGTGCCACTCCCCACAGCGAAGCAGCCATGTTAAAATATTACAAACAATCTGCCCTTGAGCATTGGGAGGTCACTCGACAGATTTGCGCAAAGCACTGCTAATGTGGAATTAAATAGCCTGCCTGGCATCGACGGGCCCACTGGAAAGCTTTTTAAATTAAGGACAATGCTGTTTGAAAATAAAATGTAACACGGAACCCACTGAGGGTAATGGAATTCCCGAGGACCACATGTCCCTGCATGCACTGTGAAGGCCCACTTGGGGCAGGAAATAAAAGCGCATGCAAATGAGGAAATTCTGTGTTGTATTTTTTTCAGCTGCCCAAAGAAGAAGAGGCTGCTGCCTCGAAACGCGTTGGCAACAAAGAAAAGTTCACCTGGTATGCAGCGGCTGGCTTCCTTTGTAACTGAGCCGCAAGGTAACATTAGCAGTAGAGTGCGACCTCAAGCTTTTGGGCACTTTGGACACAAATATATATATATATATATATATATATATATATATATATATATATATATATATATATATAGCTCGAAACGCGTATGGCTACTGAAATGCCTGCTGCCTGCCAACCTCATTGCTGTCTGCGGTGTTGTGTGCGCATCCCCTTTGTGTGTGGCATCTCCATATGGGCAACCTGTGTTTTTGGATTTACGAGTAAATGGATGTTTGATTCTTTACTAGCATGAGTGACTATGTGTGTGAGTAACTATGAATGAGTGGCGGTGTGTAACAGGATGTATAGGTATCATGAGTGAGTACATGTATGAGTGACTATATACGACTGTTGGTGAATGAGTGGATGTGTATGCAGATCTTGGAATGACTGAATAGGTTGTTGTAACTGGTGTTGGTATGTCCATTTTTTTGAAAATTTTAGTTTCTATTTTTGAATGTGTATATCAAAGGTTATTTTAGGGTGAGAGGAGGTCTGCCACTCTATCACAAGGATGATGTCATCAGTGATGTCATTTGAGATGTCATCAGTGATGTCATGAGTAATGTCACGGAACATGTCATGAGTGATGTAATATGTGACATCATCAGCAGTGCATTGCGGGGGCGCGAGTTATAGTTAGCTGAACTAACTATAACGGGGGAATATCAATGGTTTTGTACGAGTGAAATGTCCAGCTAACTATAACGCCCCTGAAACCTATGGTTTTTTCATTGAATTTCTAAGGTTTTTTAAATGCTAATTCCTAACTATAACATGTCTGAAACCTATGTTTTTTTCAGTGAATATATATACACATAGAAGAAGGTTACGACCGAAACGCGTCTGTTTGTTTGTTGTTGCTGTGTTCGTTTCTCAATAAACTGACACAAACGGCACCTGTGAGTACTTTTTTCCTCTGGATGGAAATCTACTTATGGATATTAGAGCGGTAATGGATATGCGGGTGCACCCTCGCATCGTCAGCACCCGCCGGAGAGTGCCTCTCATTGGTGTTTTGTGAGCAGCAATATATATATATATATATATATATATATATATATATATATATATATATATATATATATGTCGCTCCTGTGTTGTGCACCAAACTCCCAGCACTCTCGAGCGGGTGCCCTTTAGCGGGTGGTGCCCCCGCCTCTATGACTGCTTCAAAAATTCCGTAGTATTACGCTACAAGAAACAGCACTCACGGTAGCGAGCTTCAGTTTTTATTAAGCTCACGGTGTTCAGACGCGTTTCGGCATTCGCCTTCCTCGGTGTTAACATGGCGCCGCCGAAACGGCCATTACTTATATTCAAACATCAACGTTCATGGATACAGAAAAAGGACACCACTAAACAAATGCGGGCGCCATCTTGGAGTGGAGTATTCCATCACCTTACATTTGCGAAGCAAAAATCGTAATGCACACAGGTATCATCAAACTACTGAATGAGTTCATGACCCTCCCACATTCAATGTATAAATGACATTACTTTTATGGAGCCCTGAATGGGCTATTCGCATTACATCCACAATATCCATGAGTGTAAGCAACCCCCACAAAACTCCACATTCCCCCTTTATCAAAACTCATTCATATAAAAACTCATTCATATAAAAGTTACAATTCCTTTACAATTTCCAGTTTACCTAAAATCAAATCAGTTTAAATTAATTGTCCCCCAAATGTACCGCCAATTCCTCATGCGAATTCAGACCTGCAGGTGTCTTAGTGTTCAAATCAATTATATATCTTGACTCTAACCTTCTGAGAGTCGTCAATCTATCACCCCCCCTGGGGTTCTGTGGTACATGGTCTAAGCAAAAATAAGTCAGAAGATTCCTATCCCCATTGTGCCAATCCTTAAAGTGGCGAGCCACTGGATACGTAAGGTCCCCATTATTAATGGCTCTGGCATGCTCTAAAACCCTGATTTTTGCAGGATGAATGGTACTACCTACATATTTCAATCCGCACGGACACTGCAAGCAGTATACTGTGTACGGGGTGGTACATGTCAGAAATTTGTTAATCATCCTAGGTTTACTCAATCCTGGTACCTGGAATGTCGAAACTTTCTTGCTGCCAGCACACTTGAGAATGTGATCAAGGGTTTCCATCCCTGCAAAAAATGTAAGGCCTGTGCTGGCAGCAAGAAAGTTATATATATATACAGACACCCACATATATATGACAGTTAATTGTAAGACTTGATTGCTAATCTGAGTCAAGTATTTGAATCTATGAAGGATCCAATACTGGATGAGAAACTTAGTTACTTGCCTGTAACTGCAGTTATCCAGTATTGCCATCTTTCATAGATTCACATGCGACCAACCCTCCTCCTCTGAGAAGCTTCCCTAATTTATTATGGATACTATTCTCACTCTTGTGCTTGAAAATATGAGGGACTCAGCTTCTCTTGGGAGAGTTCTAGAAGGTGGTATCGTCGGATTGGTTATTATAGCTGAAGTTTGGTTCTATTTTAATAAAATGATATGGATAGGCTGTTGCAGTGACCGTTTCATTACAATTGTAGCCTATGGTTATGTCTTTAACTGCTTTTGTGGGATTCCCGCCTCAACAACAGTGATGATTCAAGCATTTGAATCTATGAAGGATACCAATAGTGGATAACTGAAGTTACAGGTAAGTAACTCATTTCCTTCCCCATAATATACAGACGTCTGAAATTTATGATAATATAGTCACCAACAATGGTTTT
Source organism: Lissotriton helveticus (assembly GCF_964261635.1). Taxonomy (NCBI): domain Eukaryota; kingdom Metazoa; phylum Chordata; class Amphibia; order Caudata; family Salamandridae; genus Lissotriton; species Lissotriton helveticus. Next base: position 561,198,694 of record NC_136070.1, read on the forward strand.
TGATGACAGGTCAATCCACCCTACCCATCATACTATTTGAATCTCACTACCTTCAATGGCGTGGTGGCCTCTGTGAAGTCCAAGCTAATGGGTAACCTTATTTCACAACTGTTCCTATGATTCAGTCTCATTTCATTTCAATGGAGGGACAACAGCCATTACTAGGACCTAGGGGCTTGACTCAGGGTGTTGATGTAGGATCACTGTGCTGGAATTATTAGCCATTTCTCTGTCATTACCCTCTTGTTCAGGCAAGCAGGTCTACCCGTTACTTGTGTTTATTGCATGCAAAATTCCAGCCTCTCCGTTGCTATGTATGGTAAATGTTGATCCCACTGTGCCATTAGTGGGACAGTTTTGTGTAGGGAGCACACAGATACCCATGTCCCAGCACACAATGAAAGCATGAGTTGAATCCCCTGTGCACCCCACTGTGGCCCAATACAGGGGGCGGGAACAGCAGGGGCTTCAATAAGGTTCTCGTGAGTACCAGATGCAGTGTGAGAACTGAGCAAAGCCGCTAGATGGGCTTTAATGACAGCTAGACGTTTCTTTAATGTGTTCAATTGTTCCTCCAGGATCATAGCAAATGTATTATACATCTCCCAGCACTAGTGTTGCCAGTGAACATGCTCAATCCCTTTGTGGCTGAAAGTAGTTTTGGCTGGAATTTTGCCCTTCGGTGCAGTTATTGATTCTTTTGCGGTTAACTATTGGTTCGGTAGATAAAGAGGAACTATTAATACTAAGAAGAGTTGAGCACACACAAAGACTATCTTTTGCCAGGGTGGTAGATATAGTACGGGAAGAAGTTGGTTTCTCAACAGCTCTAATTGCGACTTCCTCGGCTGGGCAATGAAGTAAGGGCGTAGATTCACCAATGCCAAGGTCTATTCCTCCCAAGCCAACCCCTTGCCCAATGGATAGTCTGTGCTCTGTAATGGAATCTCATTTTCAACCCCTATAGCCCTCTCCAGCATGGTATCACTTCTGGTGGCTTTGGGAGAGGGTAAAAGGGGAAACAGCATTTACAACGCTGTTTCCACTACGCAAAGCTATTACAACACGGTTGGGACAACAACCGTGTTGTTAGTACGCAATACCTTTACACCGCAAGTCATTACAACGACTTGCTGTAGGGGGCGCAAAGTTATTGGAAATAAAATCCAACACCTTCCCTGCTTTTGCGCAAACTGGAGTAGGAATAGTAAATAATACTATTCCTAAGTCCAGCGCACCCCTACAGCAAGTCGTTGTAATGACTTGCGATGTAAAGGTATTGCGTACTAACAACACAGTCGATGTAATAACCGCGTTGTAATGGAATATGATAAAATTGCATGCGTTGTAACATTCTATATTCAGGTATAAGTCTTCCAGCCGCTTTATGTTTCCCCATGCTTTGGAGGGATACTTGAGAGATAAGCTCACCCGCATGCCCAATCCGGACTGCCTCTGACGGGCGCAAGGTACTATGGGCCTTATTTATGAAGGTATTGCTCCGCAGGTGCGTCACTTTTAAAATGGGAAAAAGTGACGTTCTAGTGGCGCAAGGCCTTCATAAATGAGGCCCCATGGCTTCTGAAGTCCCCCACACGGAGGCACAGGGCAGTACACCTGGGGTCAGTGCCCCCACTCTAACAGCTGCTTTGACTTTGGCCATTACTCACTCACAGCACACAACCAACAAAACACCTAGGGCCTCATTTACGAAGGCCTTCCGCCACTAGTACGTCACTTTTTCCCATTTTAAAAGTGACGCACCGGTGGCGCAAGACCTTCATAAATAAGGCCCCTAGGCCTAGATGTAGGTACATTTATTTTACCACTTCTTAAATACCGAATTTTACCGATTCGGTATTTAAGAAGTGGTAAAATAGAGGGGGGGGATGTAGGTATTACAGAATCGGTAAGCCCCGAATCTTAATGATTCGGTATTTACCGATTCTGTAAAATTGGCCCCCTACATCCCAATAACCCATTTACTAGATTTCGGCCGTTACCGGCCGGTAAATGGCCACCTACATCTGGCCCCTAGTTCTTACGGGTTTAACATGCCATGCTTCAGCGAGTAATCACTGGTCATCCAGTGGCTGTCTTCAAGTATTTTATCTGGTCGCCAAAATGTGGTATCTACGTGGTTTTCTCTGTTAAAAAAAAACAGGAGACTTTTTAATATAGGTGAACAACTTCCTAAATAGGTTGCATGTCTTGAAAATTTGAGCAGCACGCCAGAACCCGAAAAGAGCCATACATCTTCCGAATCAATTCAAAACCTACGAGAAACTGAAATCCTACATACTTGACTGTTTAAGTTTATTTTTCTAAAAGTGTTTGAAAAGCCTGGTGACGTGCAGCCGCAGCGCGGTGTTATTAAAATCCCCAGTAACATGTAACCAACTCCGGAGTCAATGTCTGTATTCAGAGATACGCCCCTGGTTACAGAGATCCTTCAAGTGCAAGATACTGATAAAGAAAAAAACTATCCCTGCGGTTGCACAAATATTAAAGGCTGAGCATGCCGTATACAACAGAGTTATTTGTCAGCTTACAAAAACCTTAACCAGCTGTACTTCTTACAGACAGCAGAACTATCCCCAAAGGTGCTCTGCTAGGTCGTGCATGAAACATCAAATCTGTCACTAAAGTTACGTGGACCTCGCGTTGCACAGGCATCAGCCCTGTACTCGGGCCGCAATCGGCAAAGCTGTCCCTCAGGTTTAAAAAAAAATTACAGGTTCAGGCATGAGACAAAAAAAAGCAGTCGTAGATTATGCACCTCTCAGCAGCAAAGGCCTCGTTTATTTATTTTCATTTAATGCGATTTTGTGCATGCTGCAACAGATTACAGAGAGCTCATACCCATGAGACAGCAGAGCTATCTCTCGGCACGCCTATCACAAAAGTAAGGCTGAACAGCAAAGCTATCCTGCAGGCAGCTGTGGAGGCTGCACTCTCAGATGGAGTCAGAGGGAGGGGAGCTTAATTGATCTGCAAATGTATTCCTGCAAAACCGTTTTCTATCAGGCCTGAGGTCTGGATTAATGGGATGTCTCTGGTGGTATTTGGGAAGGGAGTTAGGGAGTACCCATCACTCCTGACAGGGGGCAGGAGCTGTGACAGGACAAAGGCCTCATCCGAGGACCTCTATTGTCCTCAGACAATGGGTCGCGTGTGCCACGCAGCAGCCCCCCAGGCGGGGCCCCCACTCTCCTGAGTACCCTGGAAACAAAGACTTGGGAGTGAGGCCCACAGCTGCTTCCACAATGAAGAGGAGGACATATGGGAAGCCATATCACAGCCTCCATCCCTCCTCCCCTTTACACCCTATCCCATTCCAGCAGCATGCCATACCACTGACTCCCCCGCCCTTCACCCGCCCCAGGCGGACAAGGAGGCACGGGTCATAGGGGAGGGAGGCGGAGAGCAGCAGACGCATTGAAGAATGGGACAGCCGAGCGATCCTTCTGGCTCTACAGATAGCACAGACTCCAACCACGCGCATCCGAGTTATCTCTCGGCGTACACAGATCTCATAGGCTCATGCCTCAGGCAGGTTAACGTTTATTCATCTCGGAACGTGGGTGTTATAGTCAGAGGTATCTCACAGTTTATATAGTTCATATGGACTTTGGCCTTAAATAGAAGATTCATATTTTACATTACAGGAGACAATGGAATAATTACGCAGGTAACACCTATCATAAAGGGTCAGGTGTCAGACAGCCGTTATTTCCCAAACTAACAAGATCTTTTTGGCTCAGGCTACAGATATATCTGGAGTAATACAGATTTAACAAACTCAGGCATTAGAACTCTCAGATCTATGCTTTAACTTGGTCGGGTCCTGCCAGGTCTCAGATATCGCAATAATTAGAAATTGAGGGTAGATTCTCAAACATTTTGCGCTGGGTTAGTGTCACAACCAGCACAAAATGTTTTTTTTACCAATTTACTTTCCAGCGCAAAACTTGTTTTGCGTTGGAAAGTACCCTACAAGTAACGCAAAACAGACCGAAGCATTGCTTTGTGTTATTAAGCGCCAAGGGGGCATTACATGGGTGGTACATTGGTGTTTCCATGCAACCACCCATGCCTTTTGATGCAAAACCCTATCTACAAGCAGCAATTGCAAACAGGGTTTAGCACCAAAAGTTAATGCCATCTGAAAGGAGGCATAGAGAGAAGAAATGTTTTCATTTCTCCTTTCTTTTCCTACTTTGCATGAGTGCTGCACTGTGCAGCAAACATACAAAGTGGGAAAAGTGTTTGAACTTGTCTAGACATAGTATTTTTCACAGGAAGGTTACCCTTTGCTAGACTCAAGCAGGCACCATAGCGCTATGGCGCTAAGGTATGCCTGGCGCACAGCATCTGAAATCAGCACCAGCGCTAGGGAGAGGGGAGAGGAGAGCCATAGCCTGTAGATATTGGCGCTTTCCTGCTCCTTCCCTGTCACACAACGCAGTGCAGCCTCTTTGGGTGCTGCATTGTGTGTCTTTTTTGAAAATCTACGCCTGAATTTGAAACAACTGCCTACCGGGCTCTATATTAATTTCCTTAGATTTAAAGCCTAACAACTTGCCCATTCTCTAGTATTGGGGTGTCTTTCATAGATTCACATGCTTGAATATTCCCCGTCGTCGTAGTGGGAGTCCCACGGTAAATAAAATAGCAATAACATACTAATAATATGGATATGTAAAACATAACACATGAAATACACATTAGAAAAAAGGCAGTAAATGCCTAGACATAATTCCACATAGGAATACATGAAGAGAGAAAAAACACTTATAGTCTATTCCTGTCATTATGTTGGTCCAAACTGTAGCCAATCAGGTGCCAGCAGCCCTCTAGAACCTTCTCCTCAGAGCTCAGTTCCTCAGATTTTCTACCGCACGTCGTGTGAAAGGGAGTCTCCCTGAGCTCTGCTCAGTTTTCTCTACTTCTTCAGGTTTTTCTTGTGTTTTCAGCATGTCTTCAAGTAAGAAGTCTCTTTTTAGACCTTGCTCTTCTTGTGGAAAGCTACGCCTTTATTCTGAATACCCTCACAGTAAGTGTATTTACTGTCTTTACCCCGACCATGATGTGGGTAAATGTAAGTTCTGTAGAATTATTTCTACATAGACTCTAAAGGACAGGGAAGGCCATCTCCTACTGTGGCTTCAGAGACTTAAGGACAAGGATAATGAACTTTCTGATGCCAAAAGTCTAATTTCTGGTCGTTCCCAAGCAGCTTCTAAACGTAGTAGTGTGCAGGACTTGCCCTCTCCATTCCTTAAGAAGAAGATGTCTCTCTCTATGGCCCCTGCGGTGTCTTCACCTCTACCTACTATTTCCACGGCCACGAGACCTTGCTCTCAGGCGTCTGCTGCATCTTTCACTCATGTTTCTGTGAAAAAACATGTTTCATCGTAGACGGGAGCGTCGACGGTCATCCTGACGACGAAATCTGCCGTCTCCGGCACGGCGACAGTGACAATGACGTTTGCTTCAGGATCGTCGACGACTGTTTTGTTAACGTCATCGTCGTCGACTAAGGTAACCCTCAGTTTCAAGACTGTGCCGTCTGTCATTCCGATTGCTTTGTCGTCGTCGAAGAAAACTCCGCCGTCGACGACCAAATCATCGTCGACGAAGAGTGTTAAAAAACCAGCTCCGTCGATGGCCTCGTCGACGAGCACTCCGTCGACGACCGCCCTGTCGACAACTGCTCCGTCGACGACCACTCCGTCGACGACCACTACGTAGACGAAAAAGAAGTCATCTTCATCATCGACTCTGTCGACGAAAGCTGCGTCGACGGCGCCATTGCCGTCGACGACGGAACCGTCGACGATGGATTCTTCCAGTGTGGTTCCAGCAACTTTATCGTCGTCGTCAGCTCCATCGACGACTTTTTCCGCGTTTGCCTCTCTGCCTTGGCTGCCACTATCGTCCACTGGGTCTGCCACTGTCGACCAACTTCACCAACGCCGCAAAGTGCCTATTGACCAGATTTTTATCACCAGTGATCCACAGCCTCCCTCGCCCTTGTTTGCCACGGACTCGGAGCAGGACTCGGAGAAAGATGTACACGAGTCTTTTAGAGCGGCACGTAGTCCATCTGATTTGGTCATCAAGTGCCAGGATTATAGCAATGATGATGAGGACCAATATGTCCAACAGGAGGAAACGCCTGTTCAAGTTTCTACTGCGACTGTGCCTTTGTCACTCATTTCTAATCTCCAGCATATGTTGGACGACTATAATAGGCGTTTCCCGCCATCTCCACAGGTGCCTGCGGTTCCTTCTGTTCTGACGCCTGTTGCAGTGCCTGCTTCGGCTCCTCTGTCGCCTCTGCCAACTTCTGCTCCTCAAATACAAACGTCAGTTCGGATACACACGACTGTGTATGCCGACGACGAAGATGAGATTCCTCCAGACCGCGAAGATGGTGAGGTTCGAGATGATGATGAGGATATGGCGGAGTGGGATGACTATCAAGTTCAGACACCGTCCCCCTCTCCGGTAACGCCAGGAGATTCTCCTCCTGTGGACATTGCGAGTTTCCATCAGCTGATGAATAGGGCGGCTCAACGCTTCAAGTTGCCTAGAGTCCAGAGGGAGGAGGATTGCTTTCTCTATGATTTTAAAAATCAGCCATTCAAACAAGTCCATACTGTTCCCATTATTGACTTTATCTGGGCTGAAGGGGTGAAGTTCATGCACACCCCAAATTCACTACCGGCACAGATGCCCCGATTGGAAAAGAAATATAAGGCGCCTGTTGGCACTCCAGCGTGCCTCATTGGACAGCCGAAACCGGATTCGGTGGTTACGCAGGCAGCTCAGCGCCGTTCTCGGAACCCTGCATCTGCTGTTACTGCCCCACCAGATCGTGAAGGTCGTCGCCTGGATGCTATAGGCCGCAAGTTTTCCACGATGGCCTCCACCACAATGAGAGCGGCCAATGCTTTGGCTATTTTGGGGCGTTACGACCGCCAGATGTGGGCAGACATGTCTGCTTTTGTGGCTTTGGTTCCAGACGCTTCAAAGGCGGAAGCCTTGCAACTTCTCCAAGAAGGAGAGAGAGCATCGGAGGAGATTATTGACTGTGCCGTTAATATTGCCTGTACTGGTTTCCGGCAGCTCGCTGGAGCGGCTGTTCTACGCAGGCATGGTTGGTTGCGCTCCACATCCTTTCGCCAAGAGGTGCAGGCGAAGATCCTGGATATGCCATATGACGGCGAGTCACTTTTTGGAGCACATGTTGATGAGGCATTACAATCCATCAAAAAAGATACTGACACTGCTCGCTCTTTAGGAAACGTACAATTTCGGAAACAGCCCTTTCGGGGTGCAGGCGGACGCGGCACCTCTTCTACTTTTCGAGGAGGAAGCAATCAATATCGCTCCTACAACCAAGGCAACCAACGCTACTCCAATAACCAGCAACAGTCTTCCCGTCAGCAGTCTTCTAAGACCTATAGGGGGAAATCTTCTTACAGAGGATCTGCTCCCAAGAGACAATGACTTGCCTTTACCCCAAAGAGTTGGAGGTCGAATCTCCCTGTTCTGTTCTCAATGGTCCTCCATCACTTCGGACCGTTGGGTTCTGGACATTGTAGAGAAGGGCCATGCTTTAGAGTTAATCAAACTTCCTCATCCCACTCCACCTTCCGGCCCACCACCAGCCCACATCAAGGAACTCTTCCATCAAGTTCGCCTTATGATACAGAAGGGTGCCGTCGAAGTGGTGCCCAAGTCTCAAAGGGGGAAGGGATTTTATTCCCGTGTTTTCCTTATCATCAAGAAGACAGGGGATTGGCGGCCGATATTGGACTTGCGGGCACTCAACAAGTATCTCAAGTGCCAATCCTTCCGCATGCTAACGCTGGTGGAGACCTTACGCTTACTCTCAATGGGAGATTTCATGGCAACCATCGACCTCCAGGACGCCTACTTCCATGTCCCTATTCTTCCGCGACATCGGAAGTACTTGCGTTTCCACGTCGGACGGAGGGACTTCCAGTTCAGAGTACTACCTTTCGGCCTATGATCAGCCCCCGCGTTTTTACGAAGGTATTAGCTCCTGTGGTAGCTTATCTGCGTCTTCAGGGTGTCCAAATTTTTCCATACCTGGACGACTGTCTCCTAAAATCACAGTCTCGCACGCAGCTGCTTCAGGACACACACCTTTGTCAGGAGGTATTTTGCTCCCTCTGACTTTCCATCAACACCGCAAAGTCCCAATTATATCCAGCTCCCTGCAAGAATTTTCTAGGGGCCACGTTGGATACAACTCTTGCAAAAGTATTTGTGTCTCAGGAGCGTCAACAAAAGATTCTTCAATTAGTGTCTCTTCTACGGACAAAACAGTCCGTTTCAGTCCGACTCTTAAAATAATTTCTGGGGATGGCGTCATCGTGCATTGCACTGATCCCAAATTGCAGACTACGGACACGCCCCATTCAAGAAGAATTGGATGGACAGTGGCGTCAGGTCACCGGTTCCTTCAACGACATAGTCTGTGTCACCGCTCACATGAGAGCGGCTCTCAAATGGTGGGCGCAGCCATCCAATCTTTCGGCAGGGACTTCGTTCCTTTCCATCACTCCGGAACTTATTCTAACGACGGACGCCTCGTTGGAGGGATGGGGTGCACACCTTCAAGGCGTGTCCATAAAGGGCAAGTGGACTCTGCCTCAGAGAGCCTGGCACATCAACAGGCTGGAGTTGATGGCCATTTTTCTAGCGCTCAAGTCATTCCATCTATTGATCCAAGGGGAGTCAGTCCTTATTCAGACGGACAACACAACCAGCATGCATTATATAAACAAGCAGGGTGGAACAAAGTCTCCGATCTTGTCTCAGCTGGTGCAATCGATCTGGGTCTGGGCTCTAAGTCACCACGTCACTCTCACCGCAGTTCATCTTCCAGGTGTTTCCAACATCCTAGCGGATTCCCTCAGCAGGTCCACGTCATCGACCCACGAGTGGGAGTTACATCAACCAACACTCGAGTTGATTTTTCGGCGATGGGGTCGTCCGTCGCTGGATCTCTTTGCCACACCAGAGAACCGGAAATGCCCATCTTACGCAACCTGGCATCCCCACCGAGCGTCACCGGGCAATGCCCTTTTGATGAATTGGTGCAATCTGTTTGCTTACGCTTTTCCTCCAATCCCTCTGGTGCCTCGAGTATTGTGGAAGATGCGGAGACAGCCTTGCCACATTCTCCTGATCGCTCCCAGATGGCCTCGTCAGGCATGGTTCTCGGAGCTGCTTCTTCTATCCCAGTGCGAGCCCATCCTTCTTCATCCTCGGGTGGACCTCCTCACGATGGACAAGGGTCAGATTTGCCATCCGGACCCCTCCTCTCTGAATTTGTCAGCCTGGTACCTGAGCACCTTGAATTTGCCCATCTAGCCATCCCGCCAGACTGTAGAGACATTCTCGCTCAGGCCAGAGCTCCGTCAACTGTGAAAATCTACAAACTTAAATGGAAGAGATTCTACTATTGGTGCGCAGCGGCTGGTGTCCATTCCATTCGTTCCACGCCTGTGCAGCTCCTCCCGTTCTTTTTGCAACTGGCTCAGTCCGGACTTTCACATTCAACTTTGAAAGTTTTTCTGGCGGCAATTTCCCGCTTCCGCCAGGATGGCTCCACCTCACTCTGTTCTTCCAGGTGTAGTGTAGTTCCTATTATCCCAATAGGCTCTGCGCATTGGAATAATATCTTCAATAGTATAGACGTAGGACTGTGGTTAACTAGGTCTTCTACTGACGATATTAGACTTAAAAGTTATGTGTGTGCCAGCTAGCTCAGAGTTCACTAGAAACTTTCTCAAATAGGCAAGGAGGAGTTTAACCTCCCTGGATAGACAAGAAGGGATTTAGTTTCTGACAACCATAGAACATGACAACTTTGCTCTCCCCTAATCAAGAGTATATCTCTAGAGTCGTGTGAAAACAAAAGACAACTTATTTTACTCAGTCAGTACGTGCATTCTTAGTTTCACCAGTTTGTAGAGAAATAAGAGATGGGCGTGGTTCAATAAAAAGATGTTATTTTATTGATCAGTCTCTTTTCTCATATAAGAGAAATGAATCGCTATTATTGCAATACTTATAGTTAAGTAAAGTGCATACAGTAAAAACAGAATAATAAAATAATACTGTAAAAGCATTTATATGGTTTCTTAGCCATATGATACTAAAATGGATAAAAGTTATATACATATATACATTTGACTAATCGTACTCAACTGGTGCTTCTAACTACGCCTACCCCGGTGTACCTGACCTAAGCCTAATACGTGGGTGGGAGTAGATAAGTAGTTTAAGTTAAGTTTGCTTTGCCAAGGATCTGATTCAAGAATTCTCTGTGAGGGGTTATTCAGTTCAGTACCTGGGATTTAGAAGGCTGGAGGGCTGGTATCTCAATCTCAGGACTCGATATCCCAGTTGCCCGCAAGGGCGGCTAGGAACGCCGGAGCTGTATTTCTCGGCAAGAGAAAAGGCAGCGTCTCTCTCTCAGCGCGTCAAAAGGGAGGGGCAGCGTCCGTGGGCTTTTTCTGCATCAGCTGGGCTCTTCGGCAAGTATCGCTGCTCCAATCTTGTCACCACCGTGTGTTTGCTTAGGGCAATGTCGGTAATATTTATACCTGAAAGGTGCCGAGATTGACGTAAGGATGGACATAAATACGTCAATAAGGATGTCATAAGAACTGGTCGTTCGTACATTCTTTACTGGAGTTCTTGGTTAAATCAAAACAATAGCTGCGGGGGATTTCCCAGGTTGCTGGAGGTTTGATTTGTTTTGAGAACTCGGTATGCTTTCTATGGGGGCTGGGGGTATAGTGCTTGCCTAACGTGGTAGCATGCGCTATGACCTAATCAGAAAACGGGTTTCTGTGCCGTTGTATGGCCACTATTGATATATTAACCAGACAAGGGTCAGAAACAGGTATATTGGTACAGTTCCCATAGGAAATACATCACACCCACTCCACGGAATCTATGTCCATATTTACTAACCTAAGCATAGTAAACATAACTAATATTGTATGTGTATTCAAACCCGCCCAAAATACATTAATATGCATTAAATTTGGATTAGCGTAATACATGAAAATGAATATAGTTACTGTATGCATTCAAGTAGTGTAATCATTCAAAGAGGATGCACATTTTATATTTGCACGAATGATTTGCGAAAATAACACATGAAATGGCTCTTAATACAGAAGAAAAAGTGCGAGTCCATTTCATCACATAGAAATACAATCGTATGTGTAAGTAACCTAGAGCTCGAGGTAATGTCTCCTAGAGGTACTTAAAAATAGAAGTGTCTGTTCTCTAAGAATAGTTTACTTTAAGCAGAAGATAAGTGCCTGAAAGGTAAATATTTTGGATGTTTGGAGAACGTTCCTGTTTGCAGGAGCAGACTCGAAGAATTCTTAGTGGCTTTATTTTTAAATTTGAAGGCCAAATTCAGAGTTCAGGGAACACTGTGTGCACGTTTGCTCAAAGTCATTCTTTCTGTTCTGGTGAAAACATCATATCATTTAGATGTTCAAAAAAACAGTCAACAGCTTCTGGTGAGAGTTCGACAAGGTTGGAAAATGACGCTACCATGCAGTCATGAGCATGATTGCTTTCAGTGATGGTTTGATCAGCATAGCTGACAGATGGTCGTACCTGATCGATGCTGCTTTCATCTTGTACTTCACTACCCTTCAATCGCAGTGGTGAAGTCTCCACGAATGCCGTCATCAGAATGGGTAGCCGCTGGGGACAGCACAATGCATGAGCCTTAACTGGACTCAACAAAGTTTCTGCATCCAATGGCACTTCCGATTGTAGTGTGAGACAGGTGTCCAACACGCATTCTTCGCCGCATAGCAAGCACCTTAATACAGGCATAAAACAGGTCTGCCACAAGGGTCTGAATGAAAGAAACCAAGTCATATTTAAATCGCGTAGCCGTGCTAATCCAAGGACTTTAGTTATGCGGTCCCGGTAGCGGATAGCTAGGATCGTTTCTTCCATTGTTGTTGGAGTCATGTCTGTGACACGGTTTGCCATATCGAAGCAAAAGTAGCAAAAATAGGACGCCTGCTACTAGTCCCAACAGGAGAGGTAGTCCGCCAAAGAGAGAATGGACGAAGTTTGGAAAAATACCCAGGATCGCTTTGAATGGTGTTAAAGCGCCTAAAAAAACTGTCTTAAATACACTGGCGATACCACTGGTATCAGAAATATTTAAGATTTCGTTTAGTATTTCTGCGAAGTGTAGGGGGCTATTCGTTGATAGCAGTGAATGAATCTCTGCCGTTGTCCTTGCAACTTGGAGATCATACGTTTCTTTTGATGACGTCAACCTGGTTGGTGTTTGTAGGAGCACAGTCTTCATTCTGCTTAAAGTATCAATTCGAATAGAAGAGAAATTAAAACTGGGCCATAACCTTGCCTCCCTGTCTGGAGTATCGTTCGGGAACAATACTCTTTCACAGCACATGACCCTGGTAGTCACGCTCACGAGATAAGGTTTTCCGGGCATTAGGCTGCAACATCTGCGATCTACAATTAGAATGTAACTCCCGTTCGAGAGTCTCCTAAAGAATGGTTCTATTCGTGTTGCAGGTGTGCCTAGCTGGTGACATGAAAGGTTATTTGAAGTCCCTTCACAGGCCCCATGCAAACTTAAACCCTGACACAGAAGTATAGCACTTAGTGATTTTGCACAATTATTGTCACTAAGAAATACACTCTGTCCTTTGTTACTAACACAAGTGTGTGTATAGGGCAAGTCCCATGTCGACTTAATGTATCCTTTACCCAACCTTTCATACTGGCCTGCCTGTATATATTTTTGGCAGTATTGAAACTGGAAAGTTGTTATCGGAATATTTATTATCCCATGTATTATCCATTCAATGACAGGTCGTTCTGACATTGTCAATGGTAATCTCTCAAGTTTTTCAATGCTCAGAATTGTATAGTCAGCACCCTTCTGTGCCAAACTGATTTGTTTATCAGTAAGGTTAAAGATATTAAATAATGACGTTGTGTTGATTAAACGCCAAGGCACATAGCCTGAACGCAGATTTTGTAACGTCCAGCCAAGCTGTACAATAGAACGCAATTGAGACTGACCGTGTTGTAACATCAGTAAGTCTCGCTCTATTATATCGATTGCTGAAGACACAATACTGTCCAGTGAATATATTCTGGAGGACAGAGTCATTAACCCATTGTCTACAACAGAAAGTGATTTTTCCAAATTAACACGGTCAATTTCCCGTATTTTTTCTGCTGTCTCAATTTGAGTTACTTTCCAAGCTTCATTATAAGCTGCATATATAGAGGCCGCTATGAAACGTTTTTGACGCTGTTTGCGTGGTCCCATAATGAAATCGCGCAAGTCAGCACCTTCTTTAAGTAAAGTTAGGTGTTGCTTAATTTCCGCCAGTGTGGATGTATGTAGCCATTGAAGGCAGAGCTTTCCCACACTGTAAGTAGTTACAATCCCTGGGTGTTGTCTTTGGGAGTATCTAGGGTCTGGCCTGGTCAATGTGAAACCCTGTATTTTGTTCAGGAATCTGTCTTGACAGTTATTTGTGTCTGTGGGCCAGATCAACCATTGTTTCCATTCAGGATGTGTTCTGTTTTGGTTTAAAATACTGGTTACGTCTATCTCAACATCAGAGGTGCTATTACTATCCATAGTTGGCTTTGGAATAGACGGTTTGTTTAAGTCTTTGATTCTGGCTAGACCAAGACAGGTGGTCTGCTGAATTGTGTCATTCAAAAATATAATTTGTTCTGGGATCATGCAAGCTCTAAATAAAGATTCTATACCTTGTACTTGCCAATCTTTTGTGCCCCAGATCGTTTTCGTTTCAATGTTATCATTCCAGAAATCAAAACCAAATGTATTCATTTTTTCAAAAAATGAGTCTGAATATATCAATTTTGTGTTTGTAAGCATGGTTTTAACCCGTCTTATTTAACAATTTGAAATAGAATGTTTCTGCATTACTTGTGTTAAACCCTGAAAAGTATGAATATTTATCATAAAATGTTTTTGAACTGCCTTTTGGTGGAGTTGCACAATGTTCCCATTGGTTAAAATTTAAAACATTTCTAGGCTGGGTAGATTTATGCAGATAATGGTTACCATAATGATTATAGCAAAACATTTGATCGTAATTTGATGAACCTTGTAAATAATCATGTTCTGTAAATTTGGCTGACATCACTAGATCAGACATCATATCATTAATACTTTCAAAATCCCAATCATCAGCGAATGTGCTTGGTTTTACAAAGTCACTTAATGAAATCTTAAATTGGTGTGGGTACTTCAGTAGTTCAACCGGACCATATATTTCATATTCAGTTTTGTCCCATGCTACCCCGCCGGGTATAGGATTGGCTGTGAAGTTTACAGACGAAAGTTCTCTTTTCTCGACGTGTGAAGATGTGTGTGGTTTAAGGACCAAGTTGATATTCTGGCTTGCTGTGTCCAGTTTAGCATATTTTCCCTCAATGAAATGTCCCAAGCATAGTACCATGATGAGCCAAAGTATGAGGATAAATGCACCAAATGCCACCCAAATTTCAATCCATGGAGAAATCAGATAGGTTTCTTTCAGTTGATGAAAAAGTTTCTTTGCTTTGTTTATAAAATTTCTTTTTGTTGGATGATCGTCAGGTTCATTCAGATCTTCAGAAAAATCATCGAAATTGATGAAGTAGCCGGATGCCGTTCTGTCAATTGTTTCAATTGCATCTGGATTACTTTTTGTTTTTAGGATTTCCTTTGTTTCATTAGCATAGTCCGTTACATCATTGTAGAGTGGAGTTTCTTGATGTAAAGTTTTGATTTGGGTTTTAAGAGGTTCAAGTTCTATTGCTTTGTTGCATAGTCCTTGTTGGTTCACTGTAGATTTTTCAAATGTGATCAGTCTTTCAGTTGGAACCTCTGTGGATGTAGCAAACTTAGGTGTTCTACTACTTCTTGGGAGTCCACTTGGCCTACTACTTGTTATTGGCCACATGATTATGGTTTAACCAGGTCGATGGATACAACTCGGTTCTCCTTTTTACCAGCAAGGGGCGGTAATACTACTGATCTCGTCCCGTTGATAGACAAGACAGGAACTGCTTTTCTGTAAGAAGGCCCAAATTCCTTCTTTACCGCGATCTTCTCTCTGACCAGATCCCCGATTTTTGGAATCCAGACAGGCCTTGCTGGGACATGTGGTTTCTCTTCAGTGGTTGTTGGCTGTTGTTTCAACTTTATGTTGCTCAGGTCTCTTCTTGTTTCATTTAAGTCCTGTAAAATAGCCAAGCGATCTTTGATATCAAAGCATTTTTCTTTAACCACTGAAGTCTGACTATCTAAGTCCTGGACTAACATTCTAGTCCCAAACAATAGTTCGTACGGACTGAGACCTCTCAGAGAATTTCTTGGCAGATTATTAAGACTACGTTGGACACTTATTAAATGTTTGACCCACCCAGCTCCCGAACCTAATACCTTTGCTGTTATCGATTGCTCTATGCCTTGGTTTTTTCTTTACACCATCCTGTTTCCCTCAGGAAGGAAGTGAGAAGAGTCCCGCAATGCAATGCTCATCCTTGCCAAGCACCCTCCCACAAGCTTTTTTGGAGCTAAAGGAAAGATTTTGGTCAGGACGTAGCCTGCTTCTAGCGTATATGCCATTATAGACTCACAAATCTTTTTATAACAGTTCAGACGTCAGCCGAAAGTTGGGGTCTACATTACAAGTGAAAATAGTCTCTACATGTTAATAAGACGCATTATTCATACTGGGTGTGTTAATGTTCTTAGCTTATTCCTTATTGAGAAAAAAGCCGTGGGAATACACCGTTTCGTTCACCACTGCGATCTCTGTTGCAGTTTGAACAGTTTTTTGCGAATAGGTGTTGGTCCAGACTCATTCCTGGCCACCAGTATGTTGATTGTAATTCTACTAGAGAATCCTTAATTGTGCGATGTCTAAGACCCTCGCCAATATGTGTGTCTACTATTAACAAGACTCTCCTGTTCATGTTTGGAATCACTCTATCCCCCACTCCAGGGATTCGAGCAAAAGGAACGGAGTTTGCATCGATTATGTATGTATAATTGAGTGGATAGTTGATCGGTAAAGCTGAGCAATCGCCTTTTGATGACGTTTTCCCCGCCAGCACTGTTTCACCGTCAATGTATTTGACTGAACGCTTTTTTGTAGCTACGGAAGCCGATTTAGTTGCTACCGCTGTGGCTGTCTCAGCCAATGAATTCCCTGCAACGTGAACGCCATCACGTTGATGACTTAGTGAATGTATCACGTGAGTTTTTGGTAGTTCTTTCTGTAAAGGAACTACTTGTTCCCAAAGCGATTTCTGCTTTATTGTTGCACTTGTGTCATCTTTGTAACCGTTTTGAATCCATTTCTGTAAATCGTTATTGTATGATTTGACGCAGTAATACGAATCGCACACTATAAGTGTCGGGAATTCGCGATCGGCATTATCTAGCGCCATTTTTAACGCTATTATTTCAGTTTGTTGTTCTGAATTATTTTCTACTGAGTGTGTTTTTGTAAATAGAGGTCTCAGTTTACCTCCGCGCCATACGTCTTTTACAATTTCGCATGTGGCGTTGTACGCTTGCTCTCCCCATACTGAGGGTTGAGCATGTCCGTCTGTATAGATTACACAGGCGTACTGTCGTAAAGGTAGAATGTCGATTGGCAGAGGATATTCTCTCTCATATTCTAGATATTTTAATTAATTCATTTCTGGATCAAAATAGTATTTTATTTTGTCTGTAGCAACAGAATTTACCCACTGTATCCATTCTGGATTCAGTGCCGTTGTTGGTAAGTTACATGGGGTTGTTAATGCCTCAAAAGCTGATTCTGCTGTTCTGACTGTAATACGTCTACCGTCAGCTTGGTATTTTTCTCTTGCTACAGCTGTTTGAACTGCATGAACAATGTTTTCTTTAATGCTGCCACTTTTTTCAGCTTCTGTGTACAAATGTGATTTGTATGCTATCGGTACCTTTTCTCCCTCATTAGAGGTCAGGTATGTGAATCCGCATCTTCCTGGGATGACTCGAATCACAAGGTTGCGTGTGTTGTCACGTGTTTGTAGTTTTGTTTTAACTAACATGTCTGTTTGTAAAGATCTCAAAATTTCTGTGTGTTTTTGAGTCCAGTTGATTCTTTTAAAATCTGGTTTTATTAAATCATAGAGGGGTTTAACCCTCTCTGCATAGTTTATAATGTAAGTTCTTCCGAAATTCAGGAAACCTAGAATTGATTGCTAGTTTTTCAGTGTCCTAGGTGCTTGGATTACAGCACATTTCTCTAGGAAATCTTTAGCCAGGCTTTTGCCTTCACTTGATAATTCATATCCTAAAAATAGGACAGTCAGATGGGCAATTCTTGACTTCTTGAAGTTGAATTTGTAACCCTCTGCTGCGAACCCAAGTATTATGGTGTTCACTCTTTTCAAGTGAGTATCCAAGTCATCGTCTGTTAGATAGATGTCATCGACAAAAGATAATGCCTCATCATCATACATTTGTAGTAACTCTGTTACTCTTGCTGAGAATAATCCTGGGCTGTTCTTGAACCCTTGGGGCAAACGACAGAATTTTACTGCGAGCCATTTATTGAGAAAGCGGTCAAATATCTGCTTTCAGGTGCTATATTTTGACAAAAGAATCCATTAGAGATGTCTAATGTTGTTTTGTATTTTTTGCGCACTATGCTATTCATTAGTGCTGCACTGTGTGAGTTTTGCACTGCAAAAGTTTTGCAACATGAGTTCAAATGTCTGTAGTCCAAAACAAGACGATATGAATTATCTGGTTTGGAGACAGGAAACAAAGGATTGTTCATTTGTGAGGTGCAAGTTTCAATCACCCCCTGGTATTCAAGTTGATCTAGGATCTCTTTTACCTGTTTTTTAGCTTCTTGCTTAATTGGGTACTGCCTCTGTGCAGTAGGTTGTGATTTTAACTGGATTTTGTGAGGAGGAGAGTCCTCATCCCATCCCACATGATTTTTATATAATGCAGGAGCTTGGGCTACTGCCCACTTTCTTGCAAGTGTATACTTTTTATGTATTGGAATATGATTAGAGAAGGCAGGCATAATTATTTCTTCGCCATGAGGGCACTCCCTGACAAACTCTGGTGGCCAGTCTTTTTCAGCTAGAAGGATGTCATAGCCTTTAGAGAGATTATCCCAAAATAGACCCCTTATTTTCCTAGTCTTATCCCCTGCTATACGCAATGTTATTTCATATATTTTATGAGGTTTGCTAACTCTGGTATCTGCAGTTTCCACCTGAATATACTCATTCGTGTCCACTGTCTCCAGATGATTCATCAGGATCTTGCGAGCTATGCTCACTTCTGCTGCGCTGTCTAGCATTGTCTGAGCCCATTCTCCGTTTTTCAGTTGTGTCCTCAGTATTCTCGGCATGGTTGATTACTTTAATACTGGCTACCTTCTTCTTTGGAAATTGTAATTTTTTATTTGGATGAGGAGGTTCCTTGTATTTGGACTTTACGTGCTCTTCCCTCTGTTCTGATCGTCCTCTTCTTTCCGATTTCTGCGAGGAAGTCTGAAAAGATTGAGAGGGACGTGTATCAATATCTTGATATCTGTCAGGTTTCTTTATATTATCCCTATTTCTAAGGTTGTATTTTTTCACAGAGGGCTCCCTTTGGGGAGACTTGCGTCCTTGGTCCGGAGATCTTTCTCTCCGCCGAGGAGACCTTCCTCTGGTTTGGAATCTTTTTTCTTTAGGAGTTGATTGTTTATTTCCATCCCAGCTCTTTTTTTGAGTGTTTAGATTATTTTTAATAAATATCTTTTCAGGATTTTCAATTAGTTGGGGTTTCACAGGTATTCCACCCAAACTATCTCTTCCTAGTTCTTCATAGGATTTTTCTATGATTCTGGCAATTTCAAATGGTTGGTCTGCTATATCTGTCTCTTTCAACCTCTGGCGGATCGCCACATTTGCTGCTTCTCCCTTTATATTGGCTAGTAATATTGCCGAGACCTGCTTGAAGTCTTTTAGTAATTTCATACCAAGAGTTAAGGCAGGTTCTGGACCGTATTCATCTTGAATTTGTTTTAGCACATCTGGTATTACTGACATGGATGGAACACCATGTGTTTTTGTGTAAACGGAAGCAAAGACTGTACCCAAAGTGTCACAGTCCTCCACATGTGGTGCGATTCCCATTGGAAGACAGATAGTCAGAATCCTGTGTTTCTCAACCGGGGTGGTATCCGGAAATACCGCCTCTATTTGAGTGATTTTTTTGTGCTAACCAGAATGGAATTTGTTCCCGTTTTGCGGGTACTTTACCTAAACAGGACTGTATGTTCTGTGGTGTAATTTTATTTGTGTTCCCCTGATGAGGGGTCAGCTGTGGAATTTTAATAGCTGGTTGGACTGTTGAAGTCTGCATTATATATTGGACTAATTGTCTGTGTATTTTAATCAGTTGTTTTAGCTGTGCTAAAAGATCTGGTGCAGACATTTCTTCAATGTCTGGATGTGGTGTGTATCCGGCTAGGACCGGCCACGTTGCTCCTGGTCTACCTAGTGGACCGAGCCTGGTGATGTGATTATTATGTTTTAGGGCGCCATTAAACCAGAGCAGGTGCTCTTGGTATTTGAGTGATATCTCCACTTCCTCGAAAGGAGTGTAGATATCCGGTGGTTCCTCTATTTTATAATAGTGGAACTCTTTTGTTACAGCGTTCGCTGCTGGAAAGTTTATCCACGAGTAGAATACCTCTGTCTGCCGATATTCGTGTGCCTCAATTACGAATATGACTGTACCACCTCTTGGTGTCAGTCCATTTTCTATAAGTTTTAACGTTATAGTTTTCCTTATGTTGACCGGGATTAGTATTGCCTCCGGGTCTTGTTGTAGGAGACTATTGTCATTTGCTAGGAGTTGAGCTGCTATTCTAGCTGCCTCCCTATCTTCTTCAATTTCTGACATTTTACTGTCAGGAAGGTTATTTTGTTTATTTGCAGATCAGGTTTCTATGGAAACAAAGATTAGATGCACAATATTTTTGGAACAGTGTATCCTTCAACGTTGAATAAACCAAGAACCATACATAGGAGTCTCCTCCTACGAAGTTTTGGTGGATTTAACCTTTCACCCACCCCAGACGTCTTTGGAGTATTATGGGAAAAGGTGTCTGTGTGAAAAAGCACGACTGAGTTACTCTAATGTCTTGCGTTAGATTTATCGCCTATCCAAACCGTTGGGCGCCATGTAGTGTAGTTCCTATTATCCCAATAGGCTCTGCGCATTGGAATAATATCTTCAATAGTATAGACGTAGGACTGTGGTTAACTAGGTCTTCTACTGACGATATTAGACTTAAAAGTTATGTGTGTGCCAGCTAGCTCAGAGTTCACTAGAAACTTTCTCGAATAGGCAAGGAGGAGTTTAACCTCCCTGGATAGACAAGAAGGGATTTAGGGCCAGATGTAGGTAGCCAAATACCGGTCGGTAACGGCCGAATTCGGCCGTTACCGACCGGTATTTGGCTACCGAGATGTAGGGGGACAGAAACGGGGCAAATCGGTAATTTTACCGATTCGGTAAATATACCGGTCGGTAAATTTACCGACCGGTATATTTACCGAATCTGTAAAATTGATATGTAGGTGGGACTCTTCTGAGTCCCACAAGGCCTACAAAATCGGTATTTTACCATCAAATTGTATTTGATGTTAAAATACCGATTCAGGTGTGCATGCACATGTGTGCATGCACACCTGTGCCATATGACAGGCAGACCTGCCCTTAGGGCAGGTATGCCTGCCATATGGCCCCCGAACCTTTTTTGGGGGTGCTAGAGGGTGTCAAAGTGACACCCCCTGCACCCTTGTCAAAATCGGTATTTACCGAATCGGTAAATACCGACCGGTAATGCCCCATTCATTCCTATGGGCTTCAAAGCCCATAGGAATGAATGGAGCATTACCGGTCGGTATTTACCGATTCGGTAAATACAGATATTTACCGAATCGGTAAAATACACATCTGGATGGACCTACATGTCCACCCTTCATATTTACCGATTCTTAATTACCGAATCGGTAAAATTCGGTAATTAAGAATCGGTAAATATTTTTTACCTACATCTGGGCCGTAGTTTCTGACAACCATAGAACATGACAACTTTGCTCTCCCCTAATCAAGAGTATATCTCTAGAGTTGTGTGAAAACAAAAGACAACTTATTTTACTCAGTCAGTACGTGCATTCTTAGTTTCACCAGTTTGTAGAGAAATAAGAGATGGGCGTGGTTCAATAAAAAGATGTTATTTTATTGATCAGTCTCTTTTCTCATACAAGAGAAATGAATCGCTATTATTGCAATACTTATAGTTAAGTAAAGTGCATACAGTAAAAACAGAATTATAAAATAATACTGTAAAAGCATTTATATGGTTTCTTAGCCATATGATACTAAAATGGATAAAAGTTATATACATATATACATTTGACTAATCGTACTCAACTGGTGCTTCTAACTACGCCTACCCCGGTGTACCTGACCTAAGCCTAAAACGTGGGTGGGAGTAGATAAGTAGTTTAAGTTAAGTTTGCTTTGCCAAGGATCTGATTCAAGAATTCTCTGTGAGGGGTTATTCAGTTCAGTACCTGGGATTTAGAAGGCTGGAGGGCTGGTATCTCAATCTCAGGACTCGATATCCCAGTTGCCCGCACGGGCGGCTAGGAACGCCGGAGCTGTATTTCTCGGCAAGAGAAAAGGCAGCGTCTCTCTCTCAGCGCGTCAAAAGGGAGGGGCAGCGTCCGTGGGCTTTTTCTGCATCAGCTGGGCTCCTCGGCAAGTATCGCTGCTCCAATCTCGTCACCACCGTGTGTTTGCTTAGGGCAATGTCGGTAATATTAATACCTGAAAGGTGCCGAGATTGACGTAAGGATGGACATAAATACGTCAATAAGAATGTCATAAGAACTGGTCGTTCGTACATTCTTTACTGCAGTTCTTGGTTAAATCAAAACAATAGCTGCGGGGGATTTCCCAGGTTGCTGGAGGTTTGATTTGTTTTGAGAACTCGGTATGCTTTCTATGGGGGCTGGGGGAATAGTGCTTGCCTAACGTGGTAGCATGCGCTATGACCTAATCAGAAAACGGGTTTCTGTGCCGTTGTATGGCCACTATTGATATATTAACCGGACAAGGGTCAGAAACAGGTATGTTGGTACAGTTCCCATAGGAAATACATCACACAGGATTATACGTCAATTCTTCAAAGGATTGTTCTGCAAATTCCCACCGGTTCGGCGCCCTCCTCCTACTTGGCGCCTTAACATCTTGTTAGCACAACTCATGAAGGCACCATTCGAACCTATACACAAGGCAGACTTGAAGTTTCTCACTTGGGAGGTTGCTCTTCTCCTTGTGCTGACATCATCAAGGTGCCTAAAGTTCTACATCAGCAGAACTGCCCCTTTTCGCAAATCTGATCAACTGTTCATAGCTTATGGACGCTTCCACAAAGGTCGTCCAGTTACCAAACCTACTATTGCTCGTTGGGTTTCCTCGGCCATTGCTTCCTGCCATCAAAAGGCAGGCAAACCTCAACAGTCTTCAGTGAGGGCCCATTCCACCAGGGCGATGTCGTCTTCAACTGCCCTGTTCGCCGGTGTGCCGCTGCATCAGATCTGCAGAGCAGCCATATGGTCCAGCAGTCACACGTTTACGAAACACTACTGCCTGGGTGCCATCAACGAAGCAGATACTGCAGTGGGACAGGCTGTGCTTTGCAATCTTTTTCAATAAGGTGAGCCTCTGTTTTCCCTCCTCCATTATGCTTTACCATTTTACTGTTATGACTTGCATGACTATATATATTTTAGTCTTATAAGTCTGTTCATGTGTATCATGATTATGGAAGCCTTTTTCGGCTATTACTGCTTTCTATTCTATATTCAAGCATGTGAATCTATGAAAGACACCCTAATACTGGAGAAGAATAATTGTTACTTACCTGTAAACAGGTGGTTCTCCAGTATTGGTATTGGTGTCTTTCATAGATTCACATGCGACCCGCCCACCTCCCCTCAGAGTCTCTCTTCTCCTCATAGACTATATGTGCTACGAAAATCTGAGGTACTGAGCTCTGAGGAGAAGGTTCTAGAGGGCTGCTGGCGCCTGATTGGCTACAGTTTGGACCAACATAATGACAGGAATAGACTACAAGTGTTTTTTCTCTCTTCATGTATTCCTATGTGGAATTATGTCTAGTCATTTACTGCCTTTTTTCTAATGTGTATTTCATGTGTTATGTTTTACATATACATATTACTAGTATGTTATTGCTATTTTATTTAACGTGGGACTCCCACTCCGACGACGGGGAATATTCAAGCATGTGAATCTATGAAAGACACCAATACTGGAGAACCACCTGTTTACAGGCAAGTAGCAATTGTTCTTCTTCAGCAATGGCTGTAAAAACCCTTAGGGTTATCCATTTCAGCAATGATGTCCCTATTTAC